>NC_039518.1:5363011-5382459 GCF_003672135.1 Ooceraea biroi | reverse complement strand
TTTTCAGCTTTGATTAACAATTATTTGATAATCAGTAATCGAACTTCGAGAAATTTATTATTTAAGTAGTTATCAGCGTACAGCACCAATTCCATACAGAACAAAATGAATAACGCAATTATTTCACTATTTAAATTATTTTTTTATCAGTCATAAAAAATCCTACTTCAACTAATTTTATTAGAAAAATAATTGCGTTGAATTAATTTTTTTCTCTATATAATTGCTGCTGTACGCTAATGACACTGACACTGATTACTGAGTGATGAAATAATTGAAAAAATTTTTTCGGTCTGATTACTGATTAAATCAAGTACAAAAATATTTTATACATATAATTACTGATTAATCGAATTAAAAAAATTTTCACTTTGACTTACTGATTACTGGAGTAATGAAAAATTGTTTATTGTGATACTGATTAATCGAGTAATTGAGAAATTGTTCTTTTTGATTACTGATTAACCGAAGCAATTGAAAAATTGCTTATCTTGGATTACTGATTATCAATTAATCGAGAATTACTTTTTCCTGTTTAAATAAATAATTAAATACTCAAGTAATATTAATTTATTATTAATATTTTGCCGATCCCTGCTCAGCGCCATGGGATCATTCTAATGTTGAGTGTTAAAAAATAATCTAAAATAATCTAAAATAATCAGCATCGTGAGAAAACTAATCTTCGGACTTCAGTTCTGCTTGCTTGGCCATCGGAGATGAAGAGATGAATCTATTAGCGGACATGACGTTTCATCACAGTGCACACCAATGGAGTGGAAACAACTTGGTAAAACACGAGAAACAATTATGGTTAAAAAATCCGTCTTTTCATGTCTGAAAGATTCTGTTTTACATGTGAAACCTGCGTGTGCATCGACGAAACACCGCACGAGACGTCAGAATTTCGCACAACGTCCGGGTCGACGCGCGGTCATCGGAGACGTCCAGTTAACGCGTCCACAAGAACTACCTCGAAATTACCCATATGCTGGAGCCCGGTTGTGTCCCCGCGGATCAATCGAAATTGATGATGACAAATAAAGGCACGATCGATTCCAATCGGCGTTTAACGACACGAGAGATTGCTGAGAATCTAACATATCGAAAGCGAGTGTTGAAAACCATTTAAAACGACTTGGATACATTAGTAAGCTCGATATTTGGGTACCACATGAGCTCAAAGAAATTCATCTCACTGAGCGTGTTGACATCTGCGATTCTCTTTTGAAACGTGAGGAAAATGATCGATTTTTGAAACGCATGATAACAGGCGACGAAAAATGGATCGTCTACAACAACGTAAAACGAAAAAGATCGTGATGAACCTGCTGAAAGCACTTGAAAAGCAGATATTCACCAAAGAAAGATTACGCTGTCAGTCTGGCGGGACTTTAAAGGTATTGTGTATTTTGAGCTGCTTGCAAGCAATCAAACCATTAATTCAGACGTATACTGTCGTCAACTGGATAAATTAAACGATGCCATCAAACAGAAACGTCGAGAATTGGCGAATCGCAAAGGTGTTGTGTTTCGCCATGATAACGCTAGACCACGTACAAGTTTGGTCACTCGTGAAAAATTGTTGCAGCTTGCATGGGATGCGTTACCACATCCACCATGTTCGCCAGACCTGGCACCATCAGATTACCTTTCGTTTCGTTCTTTGCAATACGCCTTGAGTGGTAAAACCTTGACTGATGAGGATATGAAATCGTTGTTGGAATTGTTTTTTGCTGAAAAAGATAAGAACTTTTTTGAGCGCGGAATCATGAAGTTGCCTGAAAAATGGCAAAAGATAATCAAACAAATGGACAATATATTGTTTTAATAAAGGTTTTGTTTCCCATGAAAAATTCGCCTTTAATTTATATTAAAAAAAACGCAGTTACTTTTTGGCCAACCCAATATATGGCGAAGATGCTTTAAAACTGCGGCAGTGTCAACATTGGTTTACTAAATTTCGATCTCGAGATTTTAATGTGAAAGATGCACCACACTCAGGAAGGCCAATCGAAATTGATGATGACAAAATAAAGGCACCGATCGATTCCAATCGGCGTTTAACGACACGAGAGATTGCTGAGAATCTCAACATATCGAAACCGAGTGTTGAAAACCATTTAAAACGACTTGGATACATTAGTAAGCTCGATATTTGGGTACCACATGAGCTCAAAGAAATTCATCTCACTGAGCGTGTTGACATCTGCGATTCTCTTTTGAAACGTGAGGAAAATGATCGATTTTTGAAACGCATGATAACAGGCGACGAAAAATGGATCGTCTACAACAACGTAAAACGAAAAAGATCGTGATGAACCTGCTGAAAGCACTTGAAAAGCAGATATTCACCAAAGAAAGATTATGCTGTCGGTCTGGTGGGACTTTAAAGGTATTGTGTATTTTGAGCTGCTTGCAAGGAATCAAACCATTAATTCAGACGTATACTGTAGTCAACTGGATAAATTAAATGATGCCATCAAACAGAAACGTCGAGAATTGGCGAATCGCAAAGGTGTTGTGTTTCGCCATGATAACGCTAGACCACGTACAAGTTTGGTCACTCGTGAAAAATTGTTGCAGCTTGCATGGGATGCGTTACCACATCCACCATGTTCGCCAGACCTGGCACCATCAGATTACCATTCGTTTCGTTCTTTGCAAAACGCCTTGAGTGGTAAAACCTTGACTGCTGATGAGGATATGAAATCGTTGTTGGAATTATTTTTTGCTGAAAAAGATAAGAACTTTTTTGAGCGCGGAATCATGAAGTTGCCTGAAAAATGGCAAAAGATAATCAAACAAAATGGACAATATATTGTTTAATAAAGGTTTTGTTTCCCATGAAAAATTCGCCTTTTATTTATATTAAAAAAAACGCAGTTACTTTTTGGCCAACCCAATATATGGCGAAGATGCTTTAAAACTGCGGCAGTGTCAACATTGGTTTACTAAATTTCGATCTCGAGATTTTAATGTGAAAGATGCACCACACTCAGGAAGGCCAATCGAAATTGATGATGACAAAATAAAGGCACCGATCGATTCCAATCGGCGTTTAACGACACGAGAGATTGCTGAGAATCTCAACATATCGAAAGCGAGTGTTGAAAACCATTTAAAACGACTTGGATACATTAGTAAGCTCGATATTTGGGTACCACATGAGCTCAAAGAAATTCATCTCACTGAGCGTATTGACATCTGCGATTCTCTTTTGAAACGTGAGGAAAATGATCGATTTTTGAAACGTATGATAACAGGCGACGAAAAATGGATCGTCTACAACAACGTCAAACGAAAAAGATCGTGATGAACCTGCTGAAAGCACTTGAAAAGCAGATATTCACCAAAGAAAGATTATGCTGTCAGTCTGGTGGGACTTTAAAGGTATTCTGTATTTTGAGCTGCTTGCAAGGAATCAAACCATTAATTCAGACGTATACTGTCGTCAACTGGATAAATTAAACGATGCCATCAAACAGAAACGTCGAGAATTGGTGAATCGCAAAGGTGTTGTGTTTCGCCATGATAACGCTAGACCACGTACAAGTTTGGTCACTCGTGAAAAATTGTTGCAGCTTGGATGGGATGTGTTACCACATCCACCATATTCGCCAGACCTGGCACCATCAGATTACCATTCGTTTCGTTCTTTGCAATACGCCTTGAGTGGTAAAACCTTGACTGATGAGGATATGAAATCGTTGTTGGAATTGTTTTTTGCTGAAAAAGATAAGAACTTTTTTGAGCGCGGAATCATGAAGTTGCCTGAAAAATGGCAAAAGATAATCAAACAAAATGGACAATATATTGTTTAATAAAGTTTTGTTTCCCATGAAAAATTCGCCTTTATTTATATAAAAAAAACGCAGTTACTTTTTGGCCAACCCAATATATGGCGAAGATGCTTTAAAACTGCGGCAGTGTCAACATTGGTTTACTAAATTTCGATCTCGAGATTTTAATGTGAAAGATGCACCACACTCAGGAAGGCCAATCGAAATTGATGATGACAAAATAAAGGCACCGATCGATTCCAATCGGCGTTTAACGACACGAGAGATTGCTGAGAATCTCAACATATCGAAAGCGAGTGTTGAAAACCATTTAAAACGACTTGGATACATTAGTAAGCTCGATATTTGGGTACCACATGAGCTCAAAGAAATTCATCTCACTGAGCGTGTTGACATCTGCGATTCTCTTTTGAAACGTGAGGAAAATGATCGATTTTTGAAACGTATGATAACAGGCGACGAAAAATGGATCGTCTACAACAACGTCAAACGAAAAAGATCGTGATGAACCTGCTGAAAGCACTTGAAAAGCAGATATTCACCAAAGAAAGATTATGCTGTCAGTCTGGTGGGACTTTAAAGGTATTGTGTATTTTGAGCTGCTTGCAAGGAATCAAACCATTAATTCAGACGTATACTGTCGTCAACTGGATAAATTAAACGATGCCATCAAACAGAAACGTCGAGAATTGGTGAATCGCAAAGGTGTTGTGTTTCACCATGATAACGCTAGACCACGTACAAGTTTGGTCACTCGTGAAAAATTGTTGCAGCTTGGATGGGATGTGTTACCACATCCACCATATTCGCCAGACCTGGCACCATCAGATTACCATTCGTTTCGTTCTTTGCAATACGCCTTGAGTGGTAAAACCTTGACTGATGAGGATATGAAATCGTTGTTGGAATTGTTTTTTGCTGAAAAAGATAAGAACTTTTTTGAGCGCGGAATCATGAAGTTGCCTGAAAAATGGCAAAAGATAATCAAACAAAATGGACAATATATTGTTTAATAAAGGTTTTGTTTCCCATGAAAAATTCGCCTTTAATTTATATTAAAAAAAACGCAGTTACTTTTTGGCCAACCCAATATATGGCGAAGATGCTTTAAAACTGCGGCAGTGTCAAAATTGGTTTACTAAATTTCGATCTGCAGATTTTAATGTGAAAGATGCACCACGCTCAGGAAGGCCAATCGAAATTGATGATGACAAAATAAAGGCAACGATCGATTCCAATCGGCGTTTAACGACACGAGAGATTGCTGAGAATCTCAACATATCGAAAGCGAGTGTTGAAAACCATTTAAAACGACTTGGATACATTAGTAAGCTCGATATTTGGGTACCACATGAGCTCAAAGAAATTCATCTCACTGAGCGTGTTGACATCTGCGATTCTCTTTTGAAACGTGAGGAAAATGATCGATTTTTGAAACGTATGATAACAGGCGACGAAAAATGGATCGTCTACAACAACGTCAAACGAAAAAGATCGTGATGAACCTGCTAAAAGCACTTGAAAAGCAGATATTCACCAAAGAAAGATTATGCTATCAGTCTGGCGGGACTTTAAAGGTATTGTGTATTTTGAGCTGCTTGCAAGCAATCAAACCATTAATTCAGACGTATACTGTCGTCAACTGGATAAATTAAACGATGCCATCAAACAGAAACGTCGAGAATTGGCGAATCGCAAAGGTGTTGTGTTTCGCCATGATAACGCTAGACCACGTACAAGTTTGGTCACTCGTGAAAAATTGTTGCAGCTTGGATGGGATGTGTTACCACATCCACCATGTTCGCCAGACCTGGCACCATCAGATTACCTTTCGTTTCGTTCTTTGCAATACGCCTTGAGTGGTAAAACCTTGACTGATGAGGATATGAAATCGTTGTTGGAATTGTTTTTTGCTGAAAAAGATAAGAACTTTTTTGAGCGCGGAATCATGAAGTTGCCTGAAAAATGGCAAAAGATAATCAAACAAAATGGACAATATATTGTTTAATAAAGGTTTTGTTTCCCATGAAAAATTCGCCTTTAATTTATATTTAAAAAATGCAGTTACTTTTTGGCCAACCCAATATATGGCGAAGATGCTTTAAAACTGCGGCAGTGTCAACATTGGTTTACTAAATTTCGATCTGCAGATTTTAATGTGAAAGATGCACCACGCTCAAGAAGGCCAATCGAAATTGATGATGACAAAATAAAGGCACTGATCGATTCCAATCGGCGTTTAACGACCCGAGAGATTGCTGAGAATCTTAACATATCGAAAGCGAGTGTTGAAAACCATTTAAAACGACTTGGATACATTAGTAAGCTCGATATTTGGGTACCACATGAGCTCAAAGAAATTCATCTCATTGAGCGTATTGACATCTGCGATTCTCTTTTGAAACGTGAGGAAAATGATCGATTTTTGAAACGTATGATAACAGGCGACGAAAAATCGATCGTCTACAACAACGTCAAACGAAAAAGATCGTGATGAACCTGCTGAAAGCACTTGAAAAGCAGATATTCACCAAAGAAAGATTATGCTGTCAGTCTGGTGGGACTTTACAGGTATTCTGTATTTTGAGCTGCTTGCAAGGAATCAAACCATTAATTCAGACGTATACTGTCGTCAACTGGATAAATTAAACGATGCCATCAAACAGAAACGTCGAGAATTGGCGAATCGCAAAGGTGTTGTGTTTCGCCATGATAACGCTAGACCACGTACAAGTTTGGTCACTCGTGAAAAATTGTTGCAGCTTGCATGGGATGCGTTACCACATCCACCATGTTCGCCAGACCTGGCACCATCAGATTACCATTCGTTTCGTTCTTTGCAATACGCCTTGAGTGGTAAAACCTTGACTGCCGATGAGGATATGAAATCGTTGTTGGAATTGTTTTTTGCTGAAAAAGATAAGAACTGTTTTGAGCGCGGAATCATGAAGTTGCCTGAAAAATGGCAAAAGATAATCAAACAAAATGGTCAATATATTGTTTAATAAAGTTTTTGTTTCCCATGAAAAATTCGCCTTTTATTTATATAAAAAAAAACGCAATTACTTTTTGGCCAACCCAATATTTATGAAATATACAATAAACACACTTCACAAGGGGTGAAACTGCAAAATACACCAAAGCCGCACTGTGCTTGCTGCAACCATGTGCAACTAACCTAAAAATATTTAAACGACTGCCACGGTCACGGCCCGCGCATGCGCAAAAAGATAACCGGCCCGCTCCGGATTCCGGAATCTGCTGTTAGTGCAGTTTACACATTACACGTACGAGTTCAGGATGACGGTACAATTTTTCGGACGCCTATGTGGAGTGCAATTGCACGAATAGAAGATCGACCTGCGCAAGTTAGTACGTGCCTTTCAATGAGAATAAATATTTCACGTGTCACTAGCATTGAAAGACGAAAAAGCGTGTACTACCATCAGCATCGTCAGTGATCTCGAATCGAGATTCTCGATGTGGTCAACTGGTCAATCGTGTTTTAGTTTACCTAGCAACGTTATCACGTTATAAGAAATCGCAGAAGACTTTTCGAAATTTCTAGTTTATCGTATTTCGTTTCGTGGTCAGTTGTAATTGCATTTACTTCACGTACATTATTCAGCGCGACCCTAATGCCGTAACGCGTTGCAAACATGTACAACGTACGTGTAAAAGGTTTGGATTTTTACGCTACTTCACACCGTGATTAGTAGATAAAGAAAGTATTTTTAACAAGATGCTATACAGCGCGCAGTTAAACGTCAGTAACATAGACGTTAGGACATTAATAATTTAATTAAAAGTTAACCTCAATATATAATAAACTGATGCTGATGGAAGATAAAATGAATAAAATACTGTGAAAGTTAGTAAGGATGAACGTTATTGAACAATGACATAATAATGATTATTATCTTTATGTTTCAGATTATAGTTATGTAACTCTTATGTGTATTTATTAGTGGACTTTGATGATTATCAAGCTATAGATTATCAATCATTGTTATCAAGCTTTGATATAGAAACTGGACCTATAAGAGATAAGAGGAATATTAACATGATACAGTATTGTGATATACATTAAGCCAGCTATTTAATCGATTAACTTTATCAATAAATATGGATGCAAAAATAATGAGCTACTGTCCACCGAATATAACTTTTAACGACATTTGGGTGGACCATGGCGTGTCTAAGTGTTTTATGGACACTATCTGTACCGCAGTTGTCTCTTTGTACCTGATTGTATTCGGATCCATCCAATTGTGGATGTATCGCAAGTATGGGACGGAAATTGACGAGAATACCTTACCGAAGAGCAAGTTGTACAATCTACAAAAGTTTGTGTTATATTTTGTTCCCTTCTTGAGTTTATTAAGAATAATACTGCAAGCCACAATCATGGATGATGGAATGGTCTATGGATACATGGTAAGATTTACATAAGATTTCCACATAGCTCATTTCTTTTATGATATTTAAATTTATTTGTATGATACCTGTTCCAGAATTGTTTAATATTAAATATTAGGAAAAGAATTTATTTGCTTATACTTGAAAGTCAGAGAAAGTGTCAAATATAATCGAGCTTATAGATAATAATTATTTTTCACGATTTTTATTCTTACTATTCCAGATACTGATGACGGTGTCAACAGTAATTATTTATCCGTACTCGGTCTATATATTAAAAGTCGAAAGACACAAATTGTTGCCGAGCGTACCGCCGCACGGACATGGATTGGTGTTGCTTGGCTTTTGGACCTTGGCGTTTGTCGGTGAAAATATTGTCTTTATCAATATCGGAAAACTCGAATGGTGGTTTCACCTGAATTCGTAAGTCCGTGTTGAGAGAGAGAAATTATTTTGCATGTGGCCAGACATTTGTAGCGTGTAGAGGATGAATCTATTCAAGATCTTGCTACAAAATCATTACATTAAAATTTAATATCTTTTTTTCCAGTCTGACGGACCAGATTGAGATGGCCCTATTTGTTTTACGTTACGTTAGTAATCTGTTGATTTTTGCTCTGGGCCTACGCGCTCCTGGCATTGCCGGTAGGTTCGATTCTGATTATCGTTCGCTCAACGACGGCTCAAGTATGCAATCGCGATACTATCAAAGGGTAAGTTACACGTGACTGTTTAATTTATACAGGGTGTCCCGGGTTTTAGCCGACAAACTGCGGGAGCATATTCTACTAGTGGAAATAAGAAAATTCTTATATCGAGTTTGCTTAGAAATGCTTTATTACAAAGTTATAAACCAATATTGAAAAGAAATATGAGATAAGTAACAACGGATTTTTTCACAAAAATAAAAATTATCTACGCAATGATTTAGTGACGCATTTCTAAATGTTGTCCTTGCACATCGATACAAGCTAGACATCGACGTAGTACAGAATTTGTTACGGTACGACATTCCTGAAAATTTTGTTGCGTCTCAGTAACTGAATTAGTAATTCGTTGCTTTAAATCTTCAAGCGAGATTACTTCTGTACTGTAAACTTTATTTTTTAAAGTTGCCCATAAATAAAAATCAAGAGGCGTTAAATCGGGCGATCTTGGAGGCCAGAAAACCGGTCCTCCTCGACCAATCCACCTATGAGCACAATGTTCGTCTAACCAGTTTCTAACTTGTCTAGCGTAGTGCGATGGACAACCGTCTAACTGTATCCAGCTGTTTTGGCGAAACTGCAGTGGCACATTTTCCATCAAAATTGGTAAATCGTTTGATAGGAATCTTCGAAAAGATTCTCCGTTCAATCGGTCAGGTAAAAAGAACGGACCAATAAGCCGGTCATGAAGCATACCCATCCAAACATTACATCGAAATTCGTGTTGAAAGTTTCTTCGTCTGGTAGTACGTGGATTATTATGAGCCCATACATGGCTATTATGAGAATTGAATATGCCTCGTCTTGTAAAGGTCGCTTCATCTGTCCATAATATCATTGATGAGGAAAGATTGTCCCTTTCTACCGCATTCACATACCAGTTACAAAATTCGACTCGTTTCTGATGATCGATTGGAAGTCATTCTTGTACAGGTGTGTAATGATATGCGAATCTGTCATCAGCACGCAATGTTCTCGAAATAGTGTTTCGTGATATCTGCAGTTGAGCCGAAGCACGTCGAACACTTTGTGTAGGAGTATTATCAAAAAGATTTAAGATTCTTTCCGAGCGTCGTCGGTGTCTTAGAGCTGAACGAACATCATCATGTTCATTCATAGGTCGAAATGAACCCAAATTACGTAATTGCAAATGGGTATTACTAAACACAGAACTATCTGGTACTCTCCTGTTAGGAAATCTACGTTGATACTCTCGTACGGCAGCTCGTGCATTTCCGTCACAGAATCCGTACACGAAATGAATATCGGTGTATTCCTCATTTGAAAACACTTTTGGCATTCTGATAGTAATTGCTAGTTCACACGACGATTGAAATCTAACGGCTACTGTTGCGAAAGTAACAATCGTACTGAATCGTTTCAACATAGTGAACATGAATACATGTGAATACACATAACATAACATCTTCGACCTTCCAAATTCTACACTATGTTCCGTTGTTACTTATCTCATATTTCTTTTCAATATTGGTTTATAACTTTGTAATAAAGCATTTCTAAGGAAACTCGATATAAGAATTTTTTCTTATTTCCACTAGTAGTAATTCGTTGCTTTAAATCTTCAAGCGAGATTACTTCTGTACCGTAAACTTTATTTTTTAAAGTTGCCCATAAATAAAAATCAAGAGGCGTTAAATCGGGCGATCTTGGAGGCCAGAAAACCGGTCCTCCTCGACCAATCCACCTATGAGCACAATGTTCGTCTAACCAGTTTCTAACTTGTCTAGCGTAGTGCGATGGGCAACCGTCTAACTGTATCCAGCTGTTTTGGCGAAACTGCAGTGGCACATTTTCCATCAAAATTGGTAAATCGTTTGATAGGAATCTTCGAAAAGATTCTCCGTTCAATCGGTCAGGTAAAAAGAACGGACCAATAAGCCGGTCATGAAGCATACCCATCCAAACATTACATCGAAATTCGTGTTGAAAGTTTCTTCGTCTGGTAGTACGTGGATTATTATGAGCCCATACATGGCTATTATGAGAATTGAATATGCCTCGTCTCGTAAAGGTCGCTTCATCTGTCCATAGTATCATTGATGAGGAAAGATTGTCCCTTTCTACCGCATTCACATACCAGTTACAAAATTCGACTCGTTTCTGATGATCGATTGGAAGTCATTCTTGTACAGGTGTGTAATGATATGCGAATCTGTCATCAGCACGCAATGTTCTCGAAATAGCGTTTCGTGATATCTGCAGTTGAGCCGAAGCACGTCGAACACTTTGTGTAGGAGTATTATCAAAAAGATTTAAGATTCTTTCCGAGCGTCGTCGGTGTCTTAGAGCTGAACGAACATCATCATGTTCATTCATAGGTCGAAATGAACCCAAATTACGTAATTGCAAATGGGCACATGACATAAACATCTTCGACCTTGCAAATTCTACCCTATGTTCCGTTGTTACTTATCTCATATTTCTTTTGAATATTGGTTTATAACTTTGTAATAAAGCATTTCTAAGCAAACTCGATATAGGAATTTTTTCTTATTTCCACTAGTAGTAATTCGTTGCTTTAAATCTTCAAGCGAGATTACTTCTGTACTGTAAACTTTATTTTTTAAAGTTCCCCATAAATAAAAATCAAGAGGCGTTAAATCGGGCGATCTTGGAGGCCAGAAAACCGGTCCTCCTCGACCAATCCACCTATGAGCACAATGTTCGTCTAACCAGTTTCTAACTTGTCTAGCGTAGTGCGATGGGCAACCGTCTAACTGTATCCAGCTGTTTTGGCGAAACTGCAGTGGCACATTTTCCATCAAAATTGGTAAATCGTTTGATAGGAATCTTCGAAAAGATTCTCCGTTCAATCGGTCAGGTAAAAAGAACGGACCAATAAGCCGGTCATGAAGCATACCCATCCAAACATTACATCGAAATTCGTGTTGAAAGTTTCTTCGTCTGGTAGTACGTGGATTATTATGAGCCCATACATGGCTATTATGAGAATTGAATATGCCTCGTCTCGTAAAGGTCGCTTCATCTGTCCATAGTATCATTGATGAGGAAAGATTGTCCCTTTCTACCGCATTCACATACCAGTTACAAAATTCGACTCGTTTCTGATGATCGATTGGAAGTCATTCTTGTACAGGTGTGTAATGATATGCGAATCTGTCATCAGCACGCAATGTTCTCGAAATAGCGTTTCGTGATATCTGCAGTTGAGCCGAAGCACGTCGAACACTTTGTGTAGGAGTATTATCAAAAAGATTTAAGATTCTTTCCGAGCGTCGTCGGTGTCTTAGAGCTGAACGAACATCATCATGTTCATTCATAGGTCGAAATGAACCCAAATTACGTAATTGCAAATGGGTATTACTAAACACAGAACTATCTGGTACTCTCCTGTTAGGAAATCTACGTTGATACTCTCGTACGGCAGCTCGTGCATTTCCGTCACAGAATCCGTACACGAAATGAATATCGGTGTATTCCTCATTTGAAAACACTTTTGGCATTCTGATAGTAATTGTTAGTTCACACGACGATTGAAATCTAACGGCTACTGTTGCGAAAGTAACAATCGTACTGAATCGTTTCAACATAGTGAACATGAATACATGTGAATACACATAACATAACATCTTCGACCTTCCAAATTCTACACTATGTTCCGTTGTTACTTATCTCATATTTCTTTTCAATATTGGTTTATAACTTTGTAATAAAGCATTTCTAAGCAAACTCGATATAAGAATTTTTTCTTATTTCCACTAGTAGTAATTCGTTGCTTTAAATCTTCAAGCGAGATTACTTCTGTACCGTAAACTTTATTTTTTAAAGTTGCCCATAAATAAAAATCAAGAGGCGTTAAATCGGGCGATCTTGGAGGCCAGAAAACCGGTCCTCCTCGACCAATCCACCTATGAGCACAATGTTCGTCTAACCAGTTTCTAACTTGTCTAGCGTAGTGCGATGGGCAACCGTCTAACTGTATCCAGCTGTTTTGGCGAAACTGCAGTGGCACATTTTCCATCAAAATTGGTAAATCGTTTGATAGGAATCTTCGAAAAGATTCTCCGTTCAATCGGTCAGGTAAAAAGAACGGACCAATAAGCCGGTCATGAAGCATACTCATCCAAACATTACATCGAAATTCGTGTTGAAAGTTTCTTCGTCTGGTAGTACGTGGATTATTATGAGCCCATACATGGCTATTATGAGAATTGAATATGCCTCGTCTCGTAAAGGTCGCTTCATCTGTCCATAATATCATTGATGAGGAAAGATTGTCCCTTTCTACTGCATTCACATACCAGTTACAAAATTCGACTCGTTTCTGATGATCGATTGGAAGTCATTCTTATACAGGCGTGTAATGATATGCGAATCTGTCATCAGCACGCAATGTTCTCGAAATAGCGTTTCGTGATATCTGCAGTTGAGCCGAAGCACGTCGAACACTTTGTGTAGGAGTATTATCAAAAAGATTTAAGATTCTTTCCGAGCGTCGTCGGTGTCTTAGAGCTGAACGAACATCATGTTCATTCATAGGTCGAAATGAACCCAAATTACGTAATTGCAAATGGGCACATGACATAAACATCTTCGACCTTGCAAATTCTACCCTATGTTCCGTTGTTACTTATCTCATATTTCTTTTGAATATTGGTTTATAACTTTGTAATAAAGCATTTCTAAGCAAACTCGATATAGGAATTTTTTCTTATCTCCACTAGTAGAATATGCTCCCGCAGTTTGTCGGTTAAAACCCGGGACACCCTGTAGTATATGTATCATTGACAAAGCGTTAATGATATGTGCAGAGACCGGATGACAACACTTCCACGTGGGCAAATCTGTGGTATAAGATTAGAGTGTTGGCGCCATTCCTGTGGCCAAAGTCGGACTTTCTGCTTCAACTGAGGGTGATATTTTGCTTCATGCTGCTGATAGCTGGACGTGCGATAAATCTTTACGTACCGATTTACAATAAAATGATCGTGGACAGTGTCGCGAGTATCACTAACATACAATTTAGGTGCATAGGAATTCGATGTAACCGAACCCTCCAATATTTATTTATGAACGAAGCGAGTTTATGGAAATTTCTTCTTGCAGATGGGATCTGGTATTGATATACGTGGCGTTCAAATTCCTGCAAGGGGGCGGTACAGGGGCATGGGTCTGCTGAATAATCTGAGATCCTTCCTTTGGATACGCATCCAGCAGTACACCACTCGTGAGGTTGAGGTGGAATTATTCAGGTGGGCTGATTTCGTATGATTTACTTCCGAAGATGGCGTTGGGAAACCTGTCGTTGCCATTTTGCCACAAACGAGACAATCAAGAATTTTATTTCTATTTTAGGCATTTACACGGGCTGAGTTTACGTTGGCACCTCGGAAGAAAGACTGGCGAGGTGTTGAGGGTCATGGATCGCGGCACGGACTCGATCGACAATCTGCTGAATTATATTCTTTTCTCGATTGTACCAACAATCGTTGACATTCTTGTGGCCGTTCTATTTTTCGTTAGCGTATTTAACAAGTGGTTCGGTCTCATCGTTCTCACAACGATGGTGTTTTATATTGGTAAGATTATGTTCGAATTATCGTCAAAGGTAACGGCGACCAGCTCTCACAGTGATTGAAAATTGATAATTTTTTTGTTAGCTCTTTCATATCATTGCATTGATTATGCTTATTATGATTAATGTTTCGTTGATGCAGCTGCGACGATCTTGGTTACGGAGTGGCGCACGAAGTTCCAGAGGCGCATGAACCTCGCCGACAATGCTCAGAAGGCACGCAGCGTCGACAGTCTGCTGAATTTCGAAACGGTGAAATATTACGGCGCGGAAGCTTACGAGGTCGAGTGCTACCGAGAAGCGATATTGGATTACCAAGTGCAAGAATGGAAGTCGATGGTGACGCTAAACATACTGAATACACTGCAGAACGTAATAGTATCCGCCGGTCTACTCTCTGGATCTTTACTATGCTTACACATGGTTAGCCTCGGAAATAACTCTCCGAAAATAATCTCGCGATGATCGATTTTACATTAGACTCCATATTATATCCTAAATATTCTATCAACGAGAGCATGATCGATTTTCTCGTAGGTCGTTACCCATCAAGGCTTGACGGTCGGCGACTACGTCTTGTTCGCCAGTTACATAACGCAACTTTACGTGCCGCTGAATTGGTTCGGGACATATTACAGGTAACGTAGAGCGAATTGTTTCGCGACGACTTATTTGCATCGCCGATTAATTAATTTCCTGAGCTTCGAACGACAAATTTATTTGTCCGAAGGGCCATTCAAAAGAATTTCGTCGACATGGAGAACATGTTCGAGCTGCTCAGGGAAGACCAGGAGGTGATAGACGCACCGGGAGCCGGTAAACTGGATGTCAAGCGTGGCCAGGTGGAATTCGTGAACGTGTCGTTCGGCTACACCCCCGAGAGGATCGTGCTCAAAAACATCAACTTTACTGCACCCCCGGGCACGACGATCGCGCTGGTCGGCCCGTCCGGCGCCGGAAAGAGCACCATAATGCGACTGCTGTTTCGCTTCTACGACGTGGAGCAAGGCGAGATCTTGATCGACGGGCAGAACGTGAAGACTGTGAAGCAGGAGTCGCTAAGAAACGCCATAGGTAATTCTTCGATCCTAGCACTTGCTCGGGTCAATACTTATTCTGGAAATCTTTCCACCGCAGGCGTCGTGCCGCAGGACACGGTCTTGTTCAACAACACGATAAAATACAACATCCAGTACGGCCGCATCGACGCACCGGAGGCGGATATAATCGCCGCGGCGAAGCACGCGGATATCCACGATCGGATTCTCACGTTTCCAAACGGCTACGAGACGCAGGTCGGCGAGAGGGGGCTGAGGCTCAGCGGCGGTGAGAAGCAACGCGTGGCGATCGCGCGTACGCTACTGAAGGCGCCCGAGATAGTGCTGCTGGACGAAGCGACGAGCGCACTGGACACGCACGCGGAGCGCAACATACAGGCGGCGTTGAACCGGGTGTGCGCCGGACGTACCACCATCATCATAGCGCACAGATTGTCCACCGTAATACACGCGGACGAGATCCTCGTGCTGCAAGAGGGCGAGATCGTCGAGCGGGGCAAGCACGAGGAATTAATTTCCCACGGTGGTGTTTACAGTACCATGTGGCAGGCGCAGCTGCAGAACGGTAAGGACGAGAACGTCCTTACGCAAGAAGACTATTCGAAAGAAATGATAAGTTAAATCAACTAGATTATGTTTTAATAAATGAGAATGAATGATAGAGCTTTATTTTGCTATCAATACTACATATATATATATATGTTAATAAAGCCAGTAGTTTCATATTTACATATATATACAGGGTGGCCCATTTTAATTTATACAGTCGATTTTTTAAAAAACTAAAAGAGATACGAAAAAATGTTTCAGACAGACATGTCACGATTTCGAGGGGGACATAAGATGATACCATTGGTTTGACCTTGAATAGTCGTTTGAAGGTCACCTTCAATTTCTTAAATTGAAACCCCAACTTTTTATTGCAGATTCTTATTCTCCATCGAAAAGTAAGTAACTTTTGTCTGAAACATTTTTCCGAAAAATGTCATCTTATGTCCTTAAAATGTCCTCAAAACTCATCTTGAAGATCATTTTAAGGACATAAGATGACATTTTTCGGAAAAATGTTTCAGACAAAAGTTACTTACTTTTCGATGGAGAATAAGAATCTGCAATAAAAAGTTGGGGTTTCAATTTAAGAAATTGAAGGTGATCTTCGCGTGACCTTCAAACGAGTATTCAAGGTCAAACCAATGGTATCATCTTATGTCCCCCTCGAAATCGTGACATGTCTGTCTGAAACATTTTTTCGTATCTCTTTTAGTTTTTATAAAAATCGACTGTATAAATTAAAATGGGCCACCCTGTATACAGGGTGTTTCCTCTAACTGTAGCACTTAGAATATCTCTGCTTCCTTTGATGATATGAAAAAAGTCAAAGGACGAAAATTGTTCGATTCAAAGAGACTAGTACTCTGGTAAGAAAATTATTTTTTTTAATGTGACCTTTCACAAGATATCAAGGTCATGAATATTTTTTTAATGAGATGGTATATTTTCCTTAACGAAATGATGTAGCTTGTAAAAAAACAAATTCAACCATACAGAATATGTTGACCTTCAAATGACTTTGAACCACAAAAATCACGTTTAGGAAAAGAAACTCTATTTATTGTATGTATAACTACAAAGATACAAGGTGTTGTCGGAATATCGCGATAAACTTCACTTGCACGGAACATACTCAACGAATCATTTCCTGATCGCTGGATTGGACGTGGTGGAAGAATTTCTTGGCCGGCTCGATCACCAGATCTTACGCCTCTTGATTTTTTTCTTTGGGGACACCTAAAAAATGAAGTTTATCGCGATATTCCGACAACACCTGAAGATATGCGAGAAAGAATTCGGCGTGCGTGCACCGCAATTACTCCGGAATCTCTCAAAAACGTAAAACAATCGTTTATTCATCGAATTCGAAAGTGTATGGAAGTAAACGGTGATCGTTTCGAACATCTGTAAAAAAGGTATATCTTTGTAGTTAGTTATACGTACAATAAATAGAGTTTCTTTTCCTAAACGTGATTTTTGTGGTTCAAAGTCATTTGAAGGTCAACATATTCTGTATGGTTGAATTTGTTTTTTTACAAGCTACATCATTTCGTCCATCTCATTTAAAAAAATGTTGATGACCTTGATATCTTGTGAAAGGTCACATTAAAAAAAATAATTTTCTTTGAATCGAACAATTTTCGTCCTTTGACTTTTTTCATATCATCAAAGGAAGCAGAGATATTCTAAGTGCTACAGTTAGAGGAAACACCCTGTATATAAAGTAATATCTAAAAGCGAGGCAGCTCATCTAGATGCGTCGCACGCGAGCGATGTTGTCGAGCGTCATTAGAGGGTTGAAGGATTTTAAAGAGATTGCGATAAGAAATATTTTATTTGTACATTAGATTTTTATTGCGTAAATCAGCGGAGAATTATATAGAATTTCTCGGAGGCACAATATACAGAATATCACTTTTACTGTTTTCTTGTGCACGTGTAAATTCACCAGCAACAGTCACAACCACTTGGTCAATCGCGGAGAGGAAAGGCGACGAAGCGACGAGCGCACTGACACGCACGCGGAGCGCAACATACAGGCGGCGTTGAACTGCTGTGCGCCGGACGTACCACCATCATCATAGCGCACAGATTGTCCACCGTAATACACGCGGACGAGATCCTCGCTGCAAGAGGCGAGATCGTCGAGCGGGGCAAGCACGAGGAATTAATTTCCCACGGTGGTGTTTACAGTACCAGTGCAGGGCGCAGTTGTAGAACGGTAAGGACGAGAACGTCCTACGCAAGAAGACTATTCGGAAAGAAATGATAAACAACAGATGGGTTTTAATAAATGAGAATGAATGATAGAGCTTATTTTGCTATCAATACTACACATATATATATATAAAAGCCAGTAGTTTTCATATTTTATATATATAGAGGTCTATTTATAGCGTAGCGATTTTAAAATGTAGAGATATGAAATAGCAGATAGAGCAACATGATGGATTTGAGGGGGACATGTCATTGGTTTGACCTGAATAGTCGTTTCGATTACTTAAATTGAAACCCCTCTTTTATTGGATCCTATCGAGTAGTAACTTTTGTTCATTTTCCGAAAAATGTCATCTTATGCTCTAAAATGTCCTCAAACTCATCTTGAAGATCATTTTAAGGAATAAGATGCAATTGAGTTGGGAAAATGTTTCAGACAAAGTTACTTACTTTTCGATGGAGAATAAGAATCTGCAATAAAAGTTGGGGTTTCACCTAAGAAATTGAAGGTGATTCGCGTGACCTTCAAACGACTATTATTCAAGGTCAAACCAATGAATCATCTTATGTCCCCTCGAAATCGTGACATGTCTGTTCGAAACATTTTTCGTATCTCTTGTTTATAAAATCGACCGTATAGGGCCACCCTTAATACAGGGTGTTTCTAACAGCACTTAGAATATTCCTGCTTCCTTTGATGATATGAAAAAGTCAGGACGAAAATTGTTCGATCTAAAAGACTAGTACTCTGGTAAGAAATTATTTTAATGTGACCTTTCACAAGATATCAAGGCATCAGAATATTTTTAATGAGATGGTATTTTCCTTAACGAAATGATGTAGCTTAAAAAAATTCAACCATACAGAATATGTGACTCAAATGACTTCTGAACCACAAAAATCATCGTTTAGGAAAAGAAACCTATTTATTGTATGTATACCACAAAGATACAAGGTGTGTTTAATATCGGATAAATCCACTTGCACGGAAATACTCAACGAATCATTTCCTGATCGCTGGATTGGACGTGGTGGAAGAATTTCTTGGCCGGCTCGATTACCAGATCTACGCCTCTTGATTTTTCTTGGGTGAAGCGGCGCACGAAATGCGTAGAAAGCGTTTCACGATAATGAA
>NC_039518.1:5273137-5362911 GCF_003672135.1 Ooceraea biroi | reverse complement strand
GCACTATCTCGGGCGCCTTCAGTAGCGTACGCGCGATCGCCACGCGTTGCTTCTCACCGCCGCTGAGCCTCAGCCCCCTCTCGCCGACCTGCGTCTCGTAGCCGTTTGGAAACGTGAGAATCCGATCGTGGATATCCGCGTGCTTCGCCGCGGCGATTATATCCGCCTCCGGTGCGTCGATGCGGCCGTACTGGATGTTGTATTTTATCGTGTTGTTGAACAAGACCGTGTCCTGCGGCACGACGCCTGCGGTGGAAAGATTTCCAGAATAAGTATTGACCCGAGCAAGTGCTAGATCGAAGAATTACCTATGGCGTTTCTTAGCGACTCCTGCTTCACAGTCTTCACGTTCTGCCCGTCGATCAAGATCTCGCCTTGCTCCACGTCGTAGAAGCGAAACAGCAGTCGCATTATGGTGCTCTTTCCGGCGCCGGACGGGCCGACCAGCGCGATCGTCGTGCCCGGGGGTGCAGTAAAGTTGATGTTTTTGAGCACGATCCTCTCGGGGGTGTAGCCGAACGACACGTTCACGAATTCCACCTGGCCACGCTTGACATCCAGTTTACCGGCTCCCGGTGCGTCTATCACCTCCTGGTCTTCCCTGAGCAGCTCGAACATGTTCTCCATGTCGACGAAATTCTTTGAATGGCCCTTCGGACAAATAAATTTGTCGTTCGAAGCTCAGGAAATTAATTAATCGGCGATGCAAATAAGTCGTCGCGAAACAATTCGCTCTACGTTACCTGTAATATGTCCCGAACCAATTCAGCGGCACGTAAAGTTGCGTTATGTAACTGGCGAACAAGACGTAGTCGCCGACCGTCAAGCCTTGATGGGTAACGACCTACGAGAAAATCGATCATGCTCTCGTTGATAGAATATTTAGGATATAATATGGAGTCTAATGTAAAATCGATCATCGCGAGATTATTTTCGGAGAGTTATTTCCGAGGCTAACCATGTGTAAGCATAGTAAAGATCCAGAGAGTAGACCGGCGGATACTATTACGTTCTGCAGTGTATTCAGTATGTTTAGCGTCACCATCGACTTCCATTCTTGCACTTGGTAATCCAATATCGCTTCTCGTAGCACTCGACCTCGTAAGCTTCGCGCGCCGTAATATTTCACCGTTTCGAAATTCAGCAGACTGTCGACGCTGCGTGCCTTCTGAGCATTGTCGGCGAGGTTCATGCGCCTCTGGAACTTCGTGCGCCACTCCGTAACCAAGATCGTCGCAGCTGCATCAACGAAACATTAATCATAATAAGCATAATCAATGCAATGATATGAAAGAGCTAACAAAAAAATTATCAATTTTCAATCACTGTGAGAGCTGGTCGCCGTTACCTTTGACGATAATTCGAACATAATCTTACCAATATAAAACACCATCGTTGTGAGAACGATGAGACCGAACCACTTGTTAAATACGCTAACGAAAAATAGAACGGCCACAAGAATGTCAACGATTGTTGGTACAATCGAGAAAAGAATATAATTCAGCAGATTGTCGATCGAGTCCGTGCCGCGATCCATGACCCTCAACACCTCGCCAGTCTTTCTTCCGAGGTGCCAACGTAAACTCAGCCCGTGTAAATGCCTAAAATAGAAATAAAATTCTTGATTGTCTCGTTTGTGGCAAAATGGCAACGACAGGTTTCCCAACGCCATCTTCGGAAGTAAATCATACGAAATCAGCCCACCTGAATAATTCCACCTCAACCTCACGAGTGGTGTACTGCTGGATGCGTATCCAAAGGAAGGATCTCAGATTATTCAGCAGACCCATGCCCCCTGTACCGCCCCCTTGCAGGAATTTGAACGCCACGTATATCAATACCAGATCCCATCTGCAAGAAGAAATTGCCATAAACTCGCTTCGTTCATAAATAAATATTGGAGGGTTCGGTTACATCGAATTCCTATGCACCTAAATTGTATGTTAGTGATACTCGCGACACTGTCCACGATCATTTTATTGTAAATCGGTACGTAAAGATTTATCGCACGTCCAGCTATCAGCAGCATGAAGCAAAATATCACCCTCAGTTGAAGCAGAAAGTCCGACTTTGGCCACAGGAATGGCGCCAACACTCTAATCTTATACCACAGATTTGCCCACGTGGAAGTGTTGTCATCCGGTCTCTGCACATATCATTAACGCTTTGTCAATGATACATATACTACAGGGTGTCCCGGGTTTTAACCGACAAACTGCGGGAGCATATTCTACTAGTGGAGATAAGAAAAAATTCCTATATCGAGTTTGCTTAGAAATGCTTTATTACAAAGTTATAAACCAATATTGAAAAGAAATATGAGATAAGTAACAACGGAACATAGGGTAGAATTTGCAAGGTCGAAGATGTTTATGTCATGTGCCCATTTGCAATTACGTAATTTGGGTTCATTTCGACCTATGAATGAACATGATGATGTTCGTTCAGCTCTAAGACACCGACGACGCTCGGAAAGAATCTTAAATCTTTTTGATAATACTCCTACACAAAGTGTTCGACGTGCTTCGGCTCAACTGCAGATATCACGAAACGCTATTTCGAGAACATTGCGTGCTGATGACAGATTCGCATATCATTACACACCTGTACAAGAATGACTTCCAATCGATCATCAGAAACGAGTCGAATTTTGTAACTGGTATGTGAATGCAGTAGAAAGGGACAATCTTTCCTCATCAATGATATTATGGACAGATGAAGCGACCTTTACGAGACGAGGCATATTCAATTCTCATAATAGCCATGTATGGGCTCATAATAATCCACGTACTACCAGACGAAGAAACTTTCAACACGAATTTCGATGTAATGTTTGGATGGGTATGCTTCATGACCGGCTTATTGGTCCGTTCTTTTTACCTGACCGATTGAACGGAGAATCTTTTCGAAGATTCCTATCAAACGATTTACCAATTTTGATGGAAAATGTGCCACTGCAGTTTCGCCAAAACAGCTGGATACAGTTAGACGGTTGCCCATCGCACTACGCTAGACAAGTTAGAAACTGGTTAGACGAACATTGTGCTCATAGGTGGATTGGTCGAGGAGGACCGGTTTTCTGGCCTCCAAGATCGCCCGATTTAACGCCTCTTGATTTTTATTTATGGGCAACTTTAAAAAATAAAGTTTACAGTACAGAAGTAATCTCGCTTGAAGATTTAAAGCAACGAATTACTACTAGTGGAAATAAGAAAAAATTCCTATATCGAGTTTGCTTAGAAATGCTTTATTACAAAGTTATAAACCAATATTCAAAAGAAATATGAGATAAGTAACAACGGAACATAGGGTAGAATTTGCAAGGTCGAAGATGTTTATGTCATGTGCCCATTTGCAATTACGTAATTTGGGTTCATTTCGACCTATGAATGAACATGATGTTCGTTCAGCTCTAAGACACCGACGACGCTCGGAAAGAATCTTAAATCTTTTTGATAATACTCCTACACAAAGTGTTCGACGTGCTTCGGCTCAACTGCAGATATCACGAAACACTATTTCGAGAACATTGCGTGCTGATGACAGATTCGCATATCATTACACGCCTGTACAAGAATGACTTCCAATCGATCATCAGAAACGAGTCGAATTTTGTAACTGGTATGTGAATGCGGTAGAAAGGGACAATCTTTCCTCATCAATGATACTATGGACAGATGAAGCGACCTTTACAAGACGAGGCATATTCAATTCTCATAATAGCCATGTATGGGCTCATAATAATCCACGTACTACCAGACGAAGAAACTTTCAACACGAATTTCGATGTAATGTTTGGATGGGTATGCTTCATGACCGGCTTATTGGTCCGTTCTTTTTACCTGACCGATTGAACGGAGAATCTTTTCGAAGATTCCTATCAAACGATTTACCAATTTTGATGGAAAATGTGCCACTGCAGTTTCGCCAAAACAGCTGGATACAGTTAGACGGTTGCCCATCGCACTACGCTAGACAAGTTAGAAACTGGTTAGACGAACATTGTGCTCATAGGTGGATTGGTCGAGGAGGACCGGTTTTCTGGCCTCCAAGATCGCCCGATTTAACGCCTCTTGATTTTTATTTATGGGCAACTTTAAAAAATAAAGTTTAAGGTACAGAAGTAATCTCGCTTGAAGATTTAAAGCAACGAATTACTACTAGTGGAAATAAGAAAAAATTCTTATATCGAGTTTGCTTAGAAATGCTTTATTACAAAGTTATAAACCAATATTGAAAAGAAATATGAGATAAGTAACAACGGAACATAGTGTAGAATTTGGAAGGTCGAAGATGTTATGTTATGTGTATTCACATGTATTCATGTTCACTATGTCGAAACGATTCAGTACGATTGTTACTTTCGCAACAGTAGCCGTTAGATTTCAATCGTCGTGTGAACTAACAATTACTATCAGAATGCCAAAAGTGTTTTCAAATGAGGAATACACCGATATTCATTTCGTGTACGGATTCTGTGACGGAAATGCACGAGCTGCCGTACGAGAGTATCAACGTAGATTTCCTAACAGGAGAGTACCAGATAGTTCTGTGTTTAGTAATACCCATTTGCAATTACGTAATTTGGGTTCATTTCGACCTATGAATGAACATGATGATGTTCGTTCAGCTCTAAGACACCGACGACGCTCGGAAAGAATCTTAAATCTTTTTGATAATACTCCTACACAAAGTGTTCGACGTGCTTCGGCTCAACTGCAGATATCACGAAACGCTATTTCGAGAACATTGCGTGCTGATGACAGATTCGCATATCATTACACACCTGTACAAGAATGACTTCCAATCGATCATCAGAAACGAGTCGAATTTTGTAACTGGTATGTGAATGCGGTAGAAAGGGACAATCTTTCCTCATCAATGATATTATGGACAGATGAAGCGACCTTTACGAGACGAGGCATATTCAATTCTCATAATAGCCATGTATGGGCTCATAATAATCCACGTACTACCAGACGAAGAAACTTTCAACACGAATTTCGATGTAATGTTTGGATGGGTATGCTTCATGACCGGCTTATTGGTCCGTTCTTTTTACCTGACCGATTGAACGGAGAATCTTTTCGAAGATTCCTATCAAACGATTTACCAATTTTGATGGAAAATGTGCCACTGCAGTTTCGCCAAAACAGCTGGATACAGTTAGACGGTTGTCCATCGCACTACGCTAGACAAGTTAGAAACTGGTTAGACGAACATTGTGCTCATAGGTGGATTGGTCGAGGAGGACCGGTTTTCTGGCCTCCAAGATCGCCCGATTTAACGCCTCTTGATTTTTATTTATGGGCAACTTTAAAAAATAAAGTTTACAGTACAGAAGTAATCTCGCTTGAAGATTTAAAGCAACGAATTACTACTAGTGGAGATAAGAAAAAATTCCTATATCGAGTTTGCTTAGAAATGCTTTATTACAAAGTTATAAACCAATATTGAAAAGAAATATGAGATAAGTAACAACGGAACATAGTGTAGAATTTGGAAGGTCGAAGATGTTATGTTATGTGTATTCACATGTATTCATGTTCACTATGTTGAAACGATTCAGTACGATTGTTACTTTCGCAACAGTAGCCGTTAGATTTCAATCGTCGTGTGAACTAGCAATTACTATCAGAATGCCAAAAGTGTTTTCAAATGAGGAATACACCGATATTCATTTCGTGTACGGATTCTGTGACGGAAATGCACGAGCTGCCGTACGAGAGTATCAACGTAGATTTCCTAACAGGAGAGTACCAGATAGTTCTGTGTTTAGTAATACCCATTTGCAATTACGTAATTTGGGTTCATTTCGACCTATGAATGAACATGATGATGTTCGTTCAGCTCTAAGACACCGACGACGCTCGGAAAGAATCTTAAATCTTTTTGATAATACTCCTACACAAAGTGTTCGACGTGCTTCGGCTCAACTGCAGATATCACGAAACGCTATTTCGAGAACATTGCGTGCTGATGACAGATTCGCATATCATTACACACCTGTACAAGAATGACTTCCAATCGATCATCAGAAACGAGTCGAATTTTGTAACTGGTATGTGAATGCAGTAGAAAGGGACAATCTTTCCTCATCAATGATACTATGGACAGATGAAGCGACCTTTACAAGACGAGGCATATTCAATTCTCATAATAGCCATGTATGGGCTCATAATAATCCACGTACTACCAGACGAAGAAACTTTCAACACGAATTTCGATGTAATGTTTGGATGGGTATGCTTCATGACCGGCTTATTGGTCCGTTCTTTTTACCTGACCGATTGAACGGAGAATCTTTTCGAAGATTCCTATCAAACGATTTACCAATTTTGATGGAAAATGTGCCACTGCAGTTTCGCCAAAACAGCTGGATACAGTTAGACGGTTGTCCATCGCACTACGCTAGACAAGTTAGAAACTGGTTAGACGAACATTGTGCTCATAGGTGGATTGGTCGAGGAGGACCGGTTTTCTGGCCTCCAAGATCGCCCGATTTAACGCCTCTTGATTTTTATTTATGGGCAACTTTAAAAAATAAAGTTTACAGTACAGAAGTAATCTCGCTTGAAGATTTAAAGCAACGAATTACTACTAGTGGAAATAAGAAAAAATTCTTATATCGAGTTTCCTTAGAAATGCTTTATTACAAAGTTATAAACCAATATTGAAAAGAAATATGAGATAAGTAACAACGGAACATAGTGTAGAATTTGGAAGGTCGAAGATGTTATGTTATGTGTATTCACATGTATTCATGTTCACTATGTTGAAACGATTCAGTACGATTGTTACTTTCGCAACAGTAGCCGTTAGATTTCAATCGTCGTGTGAACTAGCAATTACTATCAGAATGCCAAAAGTGTTTTCAAATGAGGAATACACCGATATTCATTTCGTGTACGGATTCTGTGACGGAAATGCACGAGCTGCCGTACGAGAGTATCAACGTAGATTTCCTAACAGGAGAGTACCAGATAGTTCTGTGTTTAGTAATACCCATTTGCAATTACGTAATTTGGGTTCATTTCGACCTATGAATGAACATGATGATGTTCGTTCAGCTCTAAGACACCGACGACGCTCGGAAAGAATCTTAAATCTTTTTGATAATACTCCTACACAAAGTGTTCGACGTGCTTCGGCTCAACTGCAGATATCACGAAACGCTATTTCGAGAACATTGCGTGCTGATGACAGATTCGCATATCATTACACACCTGTACAAGAATGACTTCCAATCGATCATCAGAAACGAGTCGAATTTTGTAACTGGTATGTGAATGCAGTAGAAAGGGACAATCTTTCCTCATCAATGATATTATGGACAGATGAAGCGACCTTTACGAGACGAGGCATATTCAATTCTCATAATAGCCATGTATGGGCTCATAATAATCCACGTACTACCAGACGAAGAAACTTTCAACACGAATTTCGATGTAATGTTTGGACGGGTATGCTTCATGACCGGCTTATTGGTCCGTTCTTTTTACCTGACCGATTGAACGGAGAATCTTTTCGAAGATTCCTATCAAACGATTTACCAATTTTGATGGAAAATGTGCCACTGCAGTTTCGCCAAAACAGCTGGATACAGTTAGACGGTTGCCCATCGCACTACGCTAGACAAGTTAGAAACTGGTTAGACGAACATTGTGCTCATAGGTGGATTGGTCGAGGAGGACCGGTTTTCTGGCCTCCAAGATCGCCCGATTTAACGCCTCTTGATTTTTATTTATGGGGAACTTTAAAAAATAAAGTTTACAGTACAGAAGTAATCTCGCTTGAAGATTTAAAGCAACGAATTACTACTAGTGGAAATAAGAAAAAATTCTTATATCGAGTTTGCTTAGAAATGCTTTATTACAAAGTTATAAACCAATGTTGAAAAGAAATATGAGATAAGTAACAACGGAACATAGTGTAGAATTTGCAAGGTCGAAGATGTTTATGTCATGTGCCCATTTGCAATTACGTAATTTGGGTTCATTTCGACCTATGAATGAACATGATGATGTTCGTTCAGCTCTAAGACACCGACGACGCTCGGAAAGAATCTTAAATCTTTTTGATAATACTCCTACACAAAGTGTTCGACGTGCTTCGGCTCAACTGCAGATATCACGAAACGCTATTTCGAGAACATTGCGTGCTGATGACAGATTCGCATATCATTACACACCTGTACAAGAATGACTTCCAATCGATCATCAGAAACGAGTCGAATTTTGTAACTGGTATGTGAATGCAGTAGAAAGGGACAATCTTTCCTCATCAATGATACTATGGACAGATGAAGCGACCTTTACGAGACGAGGCATATTCAATTCTCATAATAGCCATGTATGGGCTCATAATAATCCACGTACTACCAGACGAAGAAACTTTCAACACGAATTTCGATGTAATGTTTGGACGGGTATGCTTCATGACCGGCTTATTGGTCCGTTCTTTTTACCTGACCGATTGAACGGAGAATCTTTTCGAAGATTCCTATCAAACGATTTACCAATTTTGATGGAAAATGTGCCACTGCAGTTTCGCCAAAACAGCTGGATACAGTTAGACGGTTGTCCATCGCACTACGCTAGACAAGTTAGAAACTGGTTAGACGAACATTGTGCTCATAGGTGGATTGGTCGAGGAGGACCGGTTTTCTGGCCTCCAAGATCGCCCGATTTAACGCCTCTTGATTTTTATTTATGGGCAACTTTAAAAAATAAAGTTTACAGTACAGAAGTAATCTCGCTTGAAGATTTAAAGCAACGAATTACTAATTCAGTTACTGAGACGCAACAAAATTTTCAGGAATGTCGTACCGTAACAAATTCTGTACTACGTCGATGTCTAGCTTGTATCGATGTGCAAGGACAACATTTAGAAATGCGTCACTAAATCATTGCGTAGATAATTTTTATTTTTGTGAAAAAATCCGTTGTTACTTATCTCATATTTCTTTTCAATATTGGTTTATAACTTTGTAATAAAGCATTTCTAAGCAAACTCGATATAAGAATTTTCTTATTTCCACTAGTAGAATATGCTCCCGCAGTTTGTCGGCTAAAACCCGGGACACCCTGTATAAATTAAACAGTCACGTGTAACTTACCCTTTGATAGTATCGCGATTGCATACTTGAGCCGTCGTTGAGCGAACGATAATCAGAATCGAACCTACCGGCAATGCCAGGAGCGCGTAGGCCCAGAGCAAAAATCAACAGATTACTAACGTAACGTAAAACAAATAGGGCCATCTCAATCTGGTCCGTCAGACTGGAAAAAAAGATATTAAATTTTAATGTAATGATTTTGTAGCAAGATCTTGAATAGATTCATCCTCTACACGCTACAAATGTCTGGCCACATGCAAAATAATTTCTCTCTCTCAACACGGACTTACGAATTCAGGTGAAACCACCATTCGAGTTTTCCGATATTGATAAAGACAATATTTTCACCGACAAACGCCAAGGTCCAAAAGCCAAGCAACACCAATCCATGTCCGTGCGGCGGTACGCTCGGCAACAATTTGTGTCTTTCGACTTTTAATATATAGACCGAGTACGGATAAATAATTACTGTTGACACCGTCATCAGTATCTGGAATAGTAAGAATAAAAATCGTGAAAAATAATTATTATCTATAAGCTCGATTATATTTGACACTTTCTCTGACTTTCAAGTATAAGCAAATAAATTCTTTTCCTAATATTTAATATTAAACAATTCTGGAACAGGTATCATACAAATAAATTTAAATATCATAAAAGAAATGAGCTATGTGGAAATCTTATGTAAATCTTACCATGTATCCATAGACCATTCCATCATCCATGATTGTGGCTTGCAGTATTATTCTTAATAAACTCAAGAAGGGAACAAAATATAACACAAACTTTTGTAGATTGTACAACTTGCTCTTCGGTAAGGTATTCTCGTCAATTTCCGTCCCATACTTGCGATACATCCACAATTGGATGGATCCGAATACAATCAGGTACAAAGAGACAACCGCGGTACAGATAGTGTCCATAAAACACTTAGACACGCCATGGTCCACCCAAATGTCGTTAAAAGTTATATTCGGTGGACAGTAGCTCATTATTTTTGCATCCATATTTATTGATAAAGTTAATCGATTAAATAGCTGGCTTAATGTATATCACAATACTGTATCATGTTAATATTCCTCTTATCTCTTATAGGTCCAGTTTCTATATCAAAGCTTGATAACAATGATTGATAATCTATAGCTTGATAATCATCAAAGTCCACTAATAAATACACATAAGAGTTACATAACTATAATCTGAAACATAAAGATAATAATCATTATTATGTCATTGTTCAATAACGTTCATCCTTACTAACTTTCACAGTATTTTATTCATTTTATCTTCCATCAGCATCAGTTTATTATATATTGAGGTTAACTTTTAATTAAATTATTAATGTCCTAACGTCTATGTTACTGACGTTTAACTGCGCGCTGTATAGCATCTTGTTAAAAATACTTTCTTTATCTACTAATCACGGTGTGAAGTAGCGTAAAAATCCAAACCTTTTACACGTACGTTGTACATGTTTTGCAACGCGTTACGGCATTAGGGTCGCGCTGAATAATGTACGTGAAGTAAATGCAATTACAACTGACCACGAAACGAAATACGATAAACTAGAAATTTCGAAAAGTCTTCTGCGATTTCTTATAACGTGATAACGTTGCTAGGTAAACTAAAACACGATTGACCAGTTGACCACATCGAGAATCTCGATTCGAGATCACTGACGATGCTGATGGTAGTACACGCTTTTTCGTCTTTCAATGTTAGTGACACGTGAAATATTTATTCTCATTGAAAGGCACGTACTAACTTGCGCAGGTCGATCTTCTATTCGTGCAATTGCACTCCACATAGGCGTCCGAAAAATTGTACCGTCATCCTGAACTCGTACGTGTAATGTGTAAACTGCACTAACAGCAGATTCCGGAATCCGGAGCGGGCCGGTTATCTTTTTGCGCATGCGCGGGCCGTGACTGTGGCAGTCGTTTAAATATTTTTAGGTTAGTTGCACATGGTTGCAGCAAGCACAGTGCGGCTTTGGTGTATTTTGCAGTTTCACCCCTTGTGAAGTGTGTTTATTGTATATTTCATAAATATTGGGTTGGCCAAAAAGTAATTGCGTTTTTTTTTATATAAATAAAAGGCGAATTTTTCATGGAAACAAAAACTTATTAAACAATTCCAACAACGATTTGATATCCTCATCGGCAGTCAAGGTTTTACCACTCAAGGCGTATTGCAAAGAACGAAACGAATGGTAATCTGATGGTGCCAGGTCTGGCGAATATGGTGGATGTGGTAACACATCCCATCCAAGCTGCAACAATTTTTCACGAGTGACCAAACTTGTACGTGGTCTAGCGTTATCATGGCGAAACGCAACACCTTTGCGATTCGCCAATTCTCGACGTTTCTGTTTGATGGCATCGTTTAATTTATCCAGTTGACGACAGTATACGTCTGAATTAATGGTTTGATTCCTTGCAAGCAGCTCAAAATACACAATACCTTTAAAGTCCCGCCAGACCGACAGCATAATCTTTCTTTGGTGAATATCTGCTTTTCAAGTGCTTTCAGCAGGTTCATCACGATCTTTTTCGGTTGACGTTGTTGTAGACGATCCATTTTTCGTCGCCTGTTATCATACGTTTCAAAAATGCATCATTTTCCTCACGTTTCGAAAGAGAATCGCAGATGACAATACGCTCAGTGAGATGAATTTCTTTGAGCTCATGTGGTACCCAAATATCGAGCTTACTAATGTATCCGAGTCGTTTTAAATGGTTTTCAACACTCGATTTCGATATGTTGAGATTCTCAGCAATCTCTCGGGTCGTTAAACGCCGATTGGAATCGATCGGTGCCTTTATTTTGTCATCATCAATTTCGATTGGCCTTCCTGAGCGTGGTGCATCTTTCACATTAAAATCTGCAGATCGAAATTTAGTAAACCAATTTTGACACTGCCGCAGTTTTAAAGCATCTTCGCCATATACATCACGTAACTTTGTATGAGCTTGCACAGCGTTTTTCCCTTTTCGGAAGTAATAAAACGAAATATGAGGAAAATGTTCTTTTTGATTTTCCATTTTGAAATCGACGGCAAACAAACAATTGTTAACGAAATCGTGTACTTTCTTTTTCTAAAACAAGCTTGAACTGTGAGTTGTTAACCTACATAATGAATTTGCGGTTTAGAATGAAGTTAGTTACATTTCAAGATATGTATGTCTATCTATTGGAAAAAAACGCAATTACTTTTTGGCCAACCCAATATATAATCTTGATAAAAAATATATATAGTGTAAAATAAAAATATATTGGAGTGTCAAGTGACATGTGGCAATCCAGCTTTGCACATACACACATGTGTTGAGCATTGTAAATTAATAATAACTTTAATTTGAGTAAAACCATATATGAATAAAAATAATATTGCAGTGTGTGTGCACGTAAAACAATTTTGTAGAGTGAGATAAGCGTGTTGCGCTTCTTGAGATCATGGGTAAGGGTCACAGGCATATGAAGCACCTGAAAGCGGAGAAGGCGAAAGTAAAGTTAAAAGCCAAGAAATCCGCCAATAAGCTACCCAAGGGCTTAAACGTCACGGACACGTCGTTCAAGGTAAAGAAGATTTTGATACGCGAACAGCTGCAGCAACGAGATGAGACAGAAGTTCTCAGCATTCGTAAACTTAATATTAAGGTATGTTGGATGAGATATTTGTGTAACTCCTAAGAACTGAGCATACTATCTGCTACACAAAGCTTGATGTGCAATGACATTGACTCGTCATCTGATTTCAGGATTTGTTGGCGCGTTTGCAGCATCACAATTCTACAGTAAGGGAAGAAGCATTGAAACAGTTGAAAGAGATCCTGTTACGATACCCCCCAAGGGACCTGCATGCGCACTTGAATCCTTTGTTGCGCGGAGTCGCAGCGTTGTCCCTCGACAAAGAGAAGGACGTGCGGAGGGATTCCCTGAACGCCTTGAGTTTAATTCTTCGTCCCATTTCGAAGGAGCGGCTGACCCCCTACTGTGATATCTTGATCTCTTACTTGAGCTGCGCCATGACGCACATCAATCCGAACGTAAAGGAGGATTCCCTGCTTCTTCTGGATGTGCTCGCGCAGAATTGTGGAAGTGCGCTGGCGAAGAACAGTCATAAGATATTGCCCAATTTTCTGGGCATGATATGCAGATTGCACAGTGACATCAAACCCGGCAGGCAACTGACGACGACCCTAAACTCGAAAAATACCAGCGCAAAGTGGAGGATCAAGGTCCTGGAGCGTCTGGCTAATATTTTCACCTCCCTCGTGTACCACGAGAAGCATCGTAGAAGCACGGGCTCGAACGCGCTCCAGAAGACGGGAGCGGTGAAGGGGTACGCGAGATACGTTCCCGTTTATGGCAGTAGGTCGACCCAAGTGGGCGAGGTCGACTTCGACAAGGATCCAAGCTCCATGGCGAGTTGCGCGGAAGGAATTCTGCCCATGGGAGAATTCGCCAAACACGTGGACCTACTGATGCCGCTGATCTCTGATATCTGGCTCGAAGTGTGCCCGGACGGGAGGACGGAGAGCAATACGGAGACGACGATCTCTAGCGAGGCGGCCACGCTGTTAACAAGCATCGTTGAAATCGTACTGTCGATTACCGAGTACGTCGATATGCTGGAACACGATCACGACGCCGAGCGTACGAGGCACTGGTTCAGGGACGCGTTCTGCAACGCGTACATGAAGAATTTCCTGTCGAGATTCCCGTACGGTAAAATGAGGCAGCTTAATAATCCCAGGAGACGCCAAGAAGACTTTTCCCAGGCGCAACTCACGGAGAAATGTTTGCAGCAGAACCTGGCTCTTTGTCGCATTCATGTGTGGTTTGTGTCTGTAGTGAAGCGCAACAAACAGTTCTCCAAGACTGCCAGAGACCACTGCGAATCCATCCTGCGGTATTTAGATGGTAAACTAATTAATTCCGTACGTGGCCGTCATTGCTTTTTCTGTATAACAGTAGTAACATATCTTTTGCAGACGTCATCGTGAATTGGCACGACTCGTCCGCGTTGCCGCAGTTGACCGAGCTCCTGAGGGCTTTATTTCTGAAGGCGGGTCCAGTTTTAAACGCGAACGGCGTTGATTTGAGTAATACTCTGAGGCTGATTCTAAAGGCTTCTTCCCGCCTATCTAAAAAAGAAGCGCAGTCGCGCCTGTCTTTGATTCTCGGCGATATCATGTTGGAGTATAACTTGAACGAGTTACATAGGTAATTGTTTTAAATATTAGGAGTGTGATTTAGTTTTGAGGGTTTCGCAACAGATGGCTGTAGTGTCAGTTTGTTCCAATAGCTGTTTCCCATAACTGTTGTTTCTTACAGTGTTGACATTATCCATCACATTTAGTAGCATTATAGCAATAACAGTCGTGTTTATATCATCGTAAAAATGCAACTTCCGAAACAGCATTTTCGACATGCGTTGCTTTTGTTTTTTAATCAAAAGAAAACTGCGGCTGACGGTTATAGAATTCTTGTCGAAACTTATGGTGATTCTGCCCCATCAATTAAGACGTGTGAAGGACAAAGAACGCTCGGGACAACCAAGAAAGCTTAAAAATGCAGATTTGCAAGCATTATTGGACGACAATCCAACACGATCCACTTCAGAACTTGCCAGAGCATTAAATGTTGATCGTACAACAGTTGCCAAACATTTGCATGAAATGGGAAAAATTCAGAAGGAAGGGAAATGGGTTCGACATCAATTATCGGAAAGTGCCATTTGAACATTTGCATTTCGTTGATCGCCAGGCAAAAAAAAGAGTTTTTTGTCTCGGATTGTTACTGGGGATGAAAAGTGGATCTATTTTGATAATCCGAAACGCAGAAAATCATGGGTGGATCATCAACATCCACTCCGAGACGCAATATTCACGGTTCAAAAGTAATGCTCTGTATTTGGTGGGATAGTGTACTAAATCCGCACGAGACTGCCACGGCTGATCGTTATCGACACCAATTGTACAAGTTGAAGCAAGCATTGGACCAAAAACGACCACCAATTGCGAGTAAACGACGGAAAGTGATTCTTCTTCGTGACAACGCTCGACCTGACGTTGCGTTATCAGTGAAACCAACACTATTAGAGCTCGAATGGCAAGTCTTACCGCACCCGCGTATTCTCCGGACATTGCTCCATGCGATTATTATTTGTTCCGGTCGATGCAACACGCTTTAGAGGATACACACTTTGATAATTTGGAAGAAGTGCGAAAATTCGTCGACGAATGGATCAACTGAAAAGAAGAGTCATTTTATCGTCGTGGAATCCATCTCTTGCCAGAGCATTAAATGTTGATCGTACGACAGTTACCAAACATTTACATGAAATGGGAAAAATTCAGAAAGAAGGGAAATGGGTTCGACATGAATTATCGGAAAGTGCCATTTGAACATTTGCATTTCGTTGATCGCCAGGCAAAAACAGAAGAGTCTTTTGTCTCGGATTGTTACTGGGGATGAAAAGTGGATCTATTTTGATAATCCGAAACGCAGAAAATCATGGGTGGATCATCAACATCCACTCCGAGACGCAATATTCACGGTTCAAAAGTAATGCTCTGTATTTGGTGGGATAGTGTACTAAATCCGCATGAGACTGCCACGGCTGATCGTTATCGACACCAATTGTACAAGTTGAAGCAAGCATTGGACCAAAAACGACCACCAATTGCGAGTAAACGACGGAAAGTGATTCTTCTTCGTGACAACGCTCGACCTGACGTTGCGTTATCAGTGAAACCAACACTATTAGAGCTCGAATGGCAAGTCTTACCGCACCCGCGTATTCTCCGGACATTGCTCCATGCGATTATTATTTGTTCCGGTCGATGCAACACGCTTTAGAGGATACACACTTTCATAATTTGGAAGAAGTGCGAAAATTCGTCGACGAATGGATCAACTGAAAAGAAGAGTCATTTTATCGTGGTGGAATCCATCTCTTGCCAGAGCATTAAATGTTGATCGTACGACAGTTACCAAACATTTACATGAAATGGGAAAAATTCAGAAAGAAGGGAAATGGGTTCGACATCAATTATCGGAAAGTGCCATTTGAACATTTGCATTTCGTTGATCGCCAGGCAAAAAAAGAAGAGTCTTTTGTCTCGGATTGTTACTGGGGATGAAAAGTGGATCTATTTTGATAATCCGAAACGCAGAAAATCATGGGTGGATCATCAACATCCACTCCGAGACGCAATATTCACGGTTCAAAAGTAATGCTCTGTATTTGGTGGGATAGTGTACTAAATCCGCACGAGACTGCCACGGCTGATCGTTATCGACACCAATTGTACAAGTTGAAGCAAGCATTGGACCAAAAACGACCACCAATTGCGAGTAAACGACGGAAAGTGATTCTTCTTCGTGACAACGCTCGACCTGACGTTGCGTTATCAGTGAAACAAACACTATTAGAGCTCGAATGGCAAGTCTTACCGCACCCCGCGTATTCTCCGGACATTGCTCCATGCGATTATTATTTGTTCCGGTCGATGCAACACGCTTTAGAGGATACACACTTTGATAATTTGGAAGAAGTGCGAAAATTCGTCGACGAATGGATCAACTGAAAAGAAGAGTCATTTTATCGTGGTGGAATCCATCTCTTGCCAGAGCATTAAATGTTGATCGTACGACAGTTACCAAACATTTACATGAAATGGGAAAAATTCAGAAAGAAGGGAAATGGGTTCGACATCAATTATCGGAAAGTGCCATTTGAACATTTGCATTTCGTTGATCGCCAGGCAAAAACAGAAGAGTCTTTTGTCTCGGATTGTTACTGGGGATGAAAAGTGGATCTATTTTGATAATCCGAAACGCAGAAAATCATGGGTGGATCATCAACATCCACTCCGAGACGCAATATTCACGGTTCAAAAGTAATGCTCTGTATTTGGTGGGATAGTGTACTAAATCCGCATGAGACTGCCACGGCTGATCGTTATCGACACCAATTGTACAAGTTGAAGCAAGCATTGGACCAAAAACGACCACCAATTGCGAGTAAACGACGGAAAGTGATTCTTCTTCGTGACAACGCTCGACCTGACGTTGCGTTATCAGTGAAACCAACACTATTAGAGCTCGAATGGCAAGTCTTACCGCACCCCGCGTATTCTCCGGACATTGCTCCATGCGATTATTATTTGTTCCGGTCGATGCAACACGCTTTAGAGGATACACACTTTCATAATTTGGAAGAAGTGCGAAAATTCGTCGACGAATGGATCAACTGAAAAGAAGAGTCATTTTATCGTCGTGGAATCCATCTCTTGCCAGAGCATTAAATGTTGATCGTACGACAGTTACCAAACATTTACATGAAATGGGAAAAATTCAGAAAGAAGGGAAATGGGTTCGACATCAATTATCGGAAAGTGCCATTTGAACATTTGCATTTCGTTGATCGCCAGGCAAAAAAAAGAGTTTTTTGTCTCGGATTGTTACTGGGGATGAAAAGTGGATCTATTTTGATAATCCGAAACGCAGAAAATCATGGGTGGATCATCAACATCCACTCCGAGACGCAATATTCACGGTTCAAAAGTAATGCTCTGTATTTGGTGGGATAGTGTACTAAATCCGCACGAGACTGCCACGGCTGATCGTTATCGACACCAATTGTACAAGTTGAAGCAAGCATTGGACCAAAAACGACCACCAATTGCGAGTAAACGACGGAAAGTGATTCTTCTTCGTGACAACGCTCGACCTGACGTTGCGTTATCAGTGAAACCAACACTATTAGAGCTCGAATGGCAAGTCTTACCGCACCCGCGTATTCTCCGGACATTGCTCCATGCGATTATTATTTGTTCCGGTCGATGCAACACGCTTTAGAGGATACACACTTTGATAATTTGGAAGAAGTGCGAAAATTCGTCGACGAATGGATCAACTGAAAAGAAGAGTCATTTTATCGTCGTGGAATCCATCTCTTGCCAGAGCATTAAATGTTGATCGTACGACAGTTACCAAACATTTACATGAAATGGGAAAAATTCAGAAAAAGGGAAATGGGTTCGACATCAATTATCGGAAAGTGCCATTTGAACATTTGCATTTCGTTGATCGCCAGGCAAAAACAGAAGAGTCTTTTGTCTCGGATTGTTACTGGGGATGAAAAGTGGATCTATTTTGATAATCCGAAACGCAGAAAATCATGGGTGGATCATCAACATCCACTCCGAGAGGCAATATTCACGGTTCAAAAGTAATGCTCTGTATTTGGTGGGATAGTGTACTAAATCCGCATGAGACTGCCACGGCTGATCGTTATCGACACCAATTGTACAAGTTGAAGCAAGCATTGGACGAAAAACGACCACCAATTGCGAGCAAACGACGGAAAGTGATTCTTCTTCGTGACAACGCTCGACCTGACGTTGCGTTATCAGTGAAAGAAACACTATTAGAGCTCGAATGGCAAGTCTTACCGCACCCGCGTATTCTCCGGACATTGCTCCATGCGATTATTATTTGTTCCAGTCGATGCAACACGCGTTAGAGGATACACACTTTGATAATTTGGAAGAAGTGCGAAAATTCGTCGACGAATGGATCAACTGAAAAGAAGAGTCATTTTATCGTGGTGGAATCTGTCTCTTGCCAGAGCATTAAATGTTGATTGTACAACAGTTGCCAAACATTTACATGAAATGGGAAAAATTCAGAAAGAAGGGAAATGGGTTCGACATCAATTATCGGAAAGTGCCATTTGAACATTTGCATTTCGTTGATCGCCAGGCAAAAACAGAAGAGTCTTTTGTCTCGGATTGTTACTGGGGACGAAAAGTGGATCTATTTTGATAATCCGAAACGCAGAAAATCATGGGTGGATCATCAACATCCACTCCGAGACGAAATATTCACGGTTCAAAAGTAATGCTCTGTATTTGGTGGGATAGTGTACTAAATCCGCACGAGACTGCCACGGCTGATGGTTATCGACACCAATTGTACAAGTTGAAGCAAGCATTGGACCAAAAACGACCACCAATTGCGAGCAAACGACGGAAAGTGATTCTTCTTCGTGACAACGCTCGACCTGACGTTGCGTTATCAGTGAAAGAAACACTATTAGAGCTCGAATGGCAAGTCTTACCGCACCCGCGTATTCTCCGGACATTGCTCCATGCGATTATTATTTGTTCCAGTCGATGCAACACGCGTTAGAGGATACACACTTTGATAATTTGGAAGAAGTGCGAAAATTCGTCGACGAATGGATCAACTGAAAAGAAGAGTCATTTTATCGTGGTGGAATCCATCTCTTGCCAGAGCATTAAATGTTGATCGTACAACAGTTGCCAAACATTTACATGAAATGGGAAAATTCAGAAAGAAGGGAAATGGGTTCGACATCAATTATCGGAAAGTGCCATTTGAACATTTGCATTTCGTTGATCGCCAGGCAAAAAAAGAAGTCTTTTGTCTCGGATTGTTACTGGGGACGAAAAGTGGATCTATTTTGATAATCCGAAACGCAGAAAATCATGGGTGGATCATCAACATCCACTCCGAGACGAAATATTCACGGTTCAAAAGTAATGCTCTGTATTTGGTGGGATAGTGTACTAAATCCGCACGAGACTGCCACGGCTGATGGTTATCGACACCAATTGTACAAGTTGAAGCAAGCATTGGACCAAAAACGACCACCAATTGCGAGCAAACGACGGAAAGTGATTCTTCTTCGTGACAACGCTCGACCTGACGTTGCGTTATCAGTGAAAGAAACACTATTAGAGCTCGAATGGCAAGTCTTACCGCACCCGCGTATTCTCCGGACATTGCTCCATGCGATTATTATTTGTTCCAGTCGATGCAACACGCGTTAGAGGATACACACTTTGATAATTTGGAAGAAGTGCGAAAATTCGTCGACGAATGGATCAACTGAAAAGAAGAGTCATTTTATCGTCATCTCTTGCCAGAAAGATGGGAAAAAGTTATAGAAAACGAAGGAAAATATCTTGAGCAAAAAAAACCCTCAAAACTAAATCACACCCCTAATAGCATCAAGGGGTTTTAAGTGTTGCAACAATTTTGTGAAATACTTGCTGGTGTCTTCTTGATAATTTTCCAGGTAGGACCCAAAGCTCGTTCTGGCGTAATGACCCGTCGCGATTGCGTCCGCTTGAAATCTCTTGCGCGCCAAGTTGAAAAAGTTGTTAAACTTGATGTTCCTGTTGCACAAAATATCTGGATTCGGGGTGTACCCAGTCTCGTACTTTTCTATGAGATCACTGAAAAAATTTAAACGAGAAAAATTGTAGTAAGATTAAATGATTGTGCTTTACGTTCGTTGTAAGAGAATTAATTACCTGAAGACCTCGTTCCAATATTCCTTCACGAAGTCCACCTGCATCAAGGGTATCTTCAGCCTGTCGCAGACCCATCGAGCGTCCTCGTAATCTCTTTCGACGGCACACGTTCCCGTTTCATCTTTAATGTCCCAATTTTTCATAAACACTCCGGTGACATTAAACCCTTCAAAACACAACGGAGGAAATTCTCATTAAACTACAGAGTAAGAAAGCAAACCCAACTTTCTTTGTTCTTGCCTTGCCTTTGTTTTTGATCAGCTGAGCTGCCACGGCGCTGTCGACGCCGCCAGATATGCCCACAGCGACGTTTCTAATCATCTCCACGGAGCGACTCGTCTCTTATCAATGTCTTCGCAGTCCTATAAAACAGAGAACATAATCCAGGCGTGCAAACCGACGTCGAGTGCAATTCGTGAATCCGCGCGCTCGCGGTTCCGCGTCCGACGCGCGGCTCGAGGAGGAGACTGCAACCGGACAAACACGTGGATGCCGTAAGGTTCCGATCTTTCGTCGATCACGTGATGTTACTCGAGCGGTGCAATAGAGCGTTCGCGCTTCGACGATGATGAAGCGGCGCGTGCGCTTCGCCGAGGCAGCTCGGCAGCCAATCCGCGCGTGGCTCTCTCCGGTCGCTGACCAGTCGAGCTCGCCGACAGATCGGCGTGAAACGACTGCGGCGGCTGGTGTTCCGCACGATGAATTACGGAGCGCGCGATCCGCGTGGCCGCGACACGCGCTGAAAATCGCGACGCGACGCCGGGCCGTTTTGCGCATTCCCATGACCCAGATTGCGATGGGGGGTTCGCTCGTCCCTTGGAACAGCTGTTGGCCGCGGGACGTGGGGAACGCTCGGGTGCTCGGCCAGCTGCGCGCGCACCTCGGCGCCTCGGAGGGCTCAGGGCCGTGCCGCGTCGCGGAAAATCCGCGATCTCGGAGCCGAGAGTGGAGCGAGAAAGCGAGCCGGCCGCGCGGGTAATTTCCCTCGCTCGGAGCATTCGAGTTACTCGACTTCGGCCCGGGTCGCGCGAAGACGGAGGCGTCGGGTCTCGTTCGCGCGCGCGCGCGCGGAGCATTCAGATCGCGCGGCGCCGCCGACGGGAATCGATGGGGCGAAATTCCTACCCCGCGATGCTGAAATCCTGTCGCGCCGCGACTCCGGGGAGGAGCGCGTCACGTGCCGGCGGGTCCTGCACGGTCGCGCGCGCCGCCCTCGCGCGTCGTTTACCCCGAGCTTCGCCGCTCGGCGGAGCGGCGTCGTGGGAGGCGCCAGCCGGCAGCGGCACCCGAGTGGTTGGCAACAGAGACGCCGCGCCAATACGCTCCTGCGCAGCCCGCCCCCCACCACGCGCCCCGTCCCGCCGAGCGGCCGTCGGTTCCTTGTTTGCCATCACAAAATCCAATAGTTTGCCTTGTACCGCCGGGGGAGCGCGGGCACTCGCTGCTGCGGTTTCACGTACGCGTCTTCTCGCGGGGAGGAAAGAGTGCTGCGGCGACACCGCTCGACGCGGAAAAGATGCGGGTTGTCCCGCGTTTGTTTTACCCACACGACGAGGTTCCGCGGCTGCTGAACGGTCGTCTCTCCCGCGCGCGCGGAAGTGAGAACGCGGTGGATTCCTGCGGGCGACCGGCCCGCCGAGCCCCGCCGATCTCTTGGTCGTGAAAAAACCGAGAGCGAGGAGAGAGGACGCCCCGGACGCACGGAAACTGCGTGCGACGAGGAGGAGGACGGAGAGAGCGCGAACGCGCGGGCGGAAGAGAGAGAGGCGGCGGCGACGACGACGACGGCGGCGAGTGGGGGAGGGGAAGATAAAGAGGAAGAGGACGGAGAGCTTTTGTGTGCGAGGCTCGGTTAGTGCGCCTTCTCTCGGCCGCGGGGGACCGAGCTGGTGACGCGCGAGGGCGAAGCGAGGAAGTGGACGCGCGATACTCGTCGTCGTCGGCGGGCCGCTGGGAACGCGTTATGCGTTTGCGGAGAACATTGCGTAACGCAGCACCAGGGCCGGCTAGCGTGCTCGGAGACGCAGCGGCCTCGTCCCTCGGCGGCGCGACCGACTGTGGCGCAGGGTCGCTGCCCAAGGGGGGGGAGGGAGACGGCGGAGGGGGGGGACGGGACGTTAGAGCGCGAGTCGCCGTGCCGGCGCGAGTTCGCGCGTGCATACGCAGCAGGAATCCAACCCGGCCGCCGCCGCCGCCGACGCGATCGAAAGTCCGGCGACGCCAGTGCGACGAGCCTCGGCGGAGCGGTCGCGGGACGCGCGCCGACGCCACCATTGGTCCGCGCGCTCCTCGCGCACCCTCGTCGCGGCGCGCTCCGCGCCACGGAGCTACGCCGAGCGTCTTCTCAGGTGGAAATTGGTAGGTACGAGGAAAACCGAGAGAGAGAGAGAGAGACGCGCACGCGGCGGGCACATCTGCACCCGTTGCAACTCGCGGACCGCGCGCTCGCGCTCCCGGTGGAGTTTTGGTTTTCCGCGATACTTCGCGCAAACGCGGGCGCCGGAGGTTATATCGGGCTTGGGTTCGTGGCGTCCCGTGGGGCTCGCGCGTCGATAAGTCGCAAAACGTCCTCGCCGACGGTGGAAGCGTTCCGCTCCAGCGTCGCGGTGACGGCGGCCGACGGGATCGTCGCAGGCGGGTTCTTCAATCGCGCCTAACCTGACGTAGTTTTCGTGCGTTACTTTCCTTCAGTTCGCAGGCTCGGGGGCTTCTCCTCGTGGAGGTTTGTTTACTCGAAAGTACGCGCGAGCCACCGAGTCTCGGTGATCTTTTTGGTTATTGCCCGATTATGATGGAGCTTCCAAGTAAATACGTGGCATGTACGCTCTCCAGTATATGCAAAATATTTTGCAAAACTGTGCATCTTTTGGATTCGATGAAGGAATTTCCCATTGACCGTAAAGAGTGAACAATCTAAAATAGATCTAAATTTAAAAATTAGTTATCGATATAGGGGTATAAAATATCTTAGATATTACTGCGTGCCAGTAAAGTTCATCTTTCTACAGTATTTTCAAGTATAAGTATTAAGTGGTGCGTAAGTATTAACAAACGAATTACAGAAAAGGCCGTTATTAATATACCATTATTATTATTGAATGTGTGAAAGTGTGTTGGTGATTAATCCAAAAGCAACAAATTGTCGAAAATAATTCTGCTATGACACAAATATAACATATTGCGATATATTGCATCATAACTATTAATACTCTTTTTTTCAATAGAAATACTTTCGATTATTCTTCCTAAATCTTGTAGATATCTTGAGCAAAAAAAAACCCTCAAAACTAAATACACCCCTATAGATTCAAGGCGGAATTTAGTTTGTTCGCCAACAAGTTTTGTTGAAATCTTGCTGGTTCTTCTTTGATAATGTTTTCCAGGTAGGACCCAAAAGCTCGTTCTGGCGTACATGACCCGTCGCGATTGCGTCCGCTTGAAATCTCTTGCCGCAAGTTGAAAAAGTTGTTTTAAAACCTTGATGTCCTGTGCACAAAATATCTGGATTCGGGTGCCTTACCCAGTCTGCGTACTTTTTCTATGAGATCACGTGAAAAAATTAAGAGAGAAAATGTAGTAAGATTAAATGATTGTGCTTTACGTTCGTTGTAAGAGAATTAATTTACCTGAAGACCTGCCGTTCCAATATTCCTTCACGAAGCCACCTGCCATCAAGGGTATCTTCAGGGCCTGACGAGACCATCGAGCGTCCTCGTAATCGTTTCTTTCGACGGCACACGTTCCCGTTTCATCTTTAATGTCCCAATTTTTCATAAACACTCGGTGGACATTAACCCTTCAAAAACAACGGAGGAAATCTCATTAAACTACCAGAGTAAGAAAGCAACCCAACTTTTCTTTGTTCTTGCCTTGGCCTTTGTTTTTTGATCAGCTGAGCTGTCCCCGGCGCTGCTCGACGCCGCCAGGATATGCCCACAGCGGACGTTTCTAATCATCTCCACGGAGCGACTCGGTTCTCTTATCAATGTCTTCGCAGTCCTATATAAAAACAGAGAAACATAATCCAGGCGTGCAAACCGACGTTCGAGTTGCAATTCGTGAATCCGGCGCGCTCCGGCGGTTCGCGTCCGAGCGCTGCTCGAGGAGGAGACTGCACGCGGAAACAAAACACGTGGATGCCCGTAAGCGTTCCGGACTTCGTCGATCACGTGATTGTTACTCGAGCGGTTTGCAATAGAGCGTTCGCGCTTTCGAACGATTGATTGAAAGCGGCGCGCTGCGCTTCGCGAGGCAGCTTCCGGCAGCAATTCCGCGGTGGCTCTTTCTCGCGTCGCTTTGACCAGTCGAGCTCGCCGACAGATCGGCGTGAAACGACTGCGGCGGCTGGTTGTTCCCGCACGATGAATACGGAGCGCGCGATCCGCGTGGCCGCGACACGCGCTGAAATCGCGAACGCGACGCGGTGGATCATCAACATCCACTCCGAGACGCAATATTCACGGTTCAAAAGTAATGCTCTGTATTTGGTGGGATAGTGTACTAAATCCGCACGAGACTGCCACGGCTGATCGTTATCGACACCAATTGTACAAGTTGAAGCAAGCATTGGACGAAAAACGACCACCAATTGCGAGTAAACGACGGAAAGTGATTCTTCTTCGTGACAACGCTCGACCTCGCGTTGCGTTATCAGTGAAACCAACACTATTAGAGCTCGAATGGCAAGTCTTACCGCACCCGCGTATTCTCCGGACATTGCTCCATGCGATTATTATTTGTTCCGGTGGATGCAACACGCTTTAGAGGATACACACTTTCATAATTTGGAAGAAGTGCGAAAATTCGTCGACGAATGGATCAACTGAAAAGAAGAGTCATTTTATCGTCGTGGAATCCATCTCTTGCCAGAACATTAAATGTTGATCGTACGACAGTTACCAAACATTTACATGAAATGGGAAAAATTCAGAAAGAAGGGAAATGGGTTCGACATGAATTATCGGAAAGTGCCATTTGAACATTTGCATTTCGTTGATCGCCAGGCAAAAACAGAAGAGTCTTTTGTCTCGGATTGTTACTGGGGATGAAAAGTGGATCTATTTTGATAATCCGAAACGCAGAAAATCATGGGTGGATCATCAACATCCACTCCGAGACGCAATATTCACGGTTCAAAAGTAATGCTCTGTATTTGGTGGGATAGTGTACTAAATCCGCACGAGACTGCCACGGCTGATCGTTATCGACACCAATTGTACAAGTTGAAGCAAGCATTGGACCAAAAACGACCACCAATTGCGAGTAAACGACGGAAAGTGATTCTTCTTCGTGACAACGCTCGACCTCGCGTTGCGTTATCAGTGAAACCAACACTATTAGAGCTCGAATGGCAAGTCTTACCGCACCCGCGTATTCTCCGGACATTGCTCCATGCGATTATTATTTGTTCCGGTCGATGCAACACGCTTTAGAGGATACACACTTTCATAATTTGGAAGAAGTGCGAAAATTCGTCGACGAATGGATCAACTGAAAAGAAGAGTCATTTTATCGTCGTGGAATCCATCTCTTGCCAGAGCATTAAATGTTGATCGTACGACAGTTACCAAACATTTACATGAAATGGGAAAAATCCAGAAAAAAGGGAAATGGGTTCGACATCAATTATCGGAAAGTGCCATTTGAACATTTGCATTTCGTTGATCGCCAGGCAAAAACAGAAGAGTCTTTTGTCTCGGATTGTTACTGGGGATGAAAAGTGGATCTATTTTGATAATCCGAAACGCAGAAAATCATGGGTGGATCATCAACATCCACTCCGAGACGCAATATTCACGGTTCAAAAGTAATGCTCTGTATTTGGTGGGATAGTGTACTAAATCCGCATGAGACTGCCACGGCTGATCGTTATCGACACCAATTGTACAAGTTGAAGGAAGCATTGGACCAAAAACGACCACCAATTGCGAGTAAACGACGGAAAGTGATTCTTCTTCGTGACAACGCCCGACCTGACGTTGCGTTATCAGTGAAACAAACACTATTAGAGCTCGAATGGCAAGTCTTACCGCACCCGCGTATTCTCCGGACATTGCTCCATGCGATTATTATTTGTTCCGGTCGATGCAACACGCTTTAGAGGATACACACTTTGATAATTTGGAAGAAGTGCGAAAATTCGTCGACGAATGGATCAACTGAAAAGAAGAGTCATTTTATCGTCGTGGAATCCATCTCTTGCCAGAGCATTAAATGTTGATCGTACGACAGTTACCAAACATTTACATGAAATGGGAAAAATTCAGAAAAAAGGGAAATGGGTTCGACATCAATTATCGGAAAGTGCCATTTGAACATTTGCATTTCGTTGATCGCCAGGCAAAAACAGAAGAGTCTTTTGTCTCGGATTGTTACTGGGGATGAAAAGTGGATCTATTTTGATAATCCGAAACGCAGAAAATCATGGGTGGATCATCAACATCCACTCCGAGACGCAATATTCACGGTTCAAAAGTAATGCTCTGTATTTGGTGGGATAGTGTACTAAATCCGCATGAGACTGCCACGGCTGATCGTTATCGACACCAATTGTACAAGTTGAAGGAAGCATTGGACCAAAAACGACCACCAATTGCGAGTAAACGACGGAAAGTGATTCTTCTTCGTGACAACGCTCGACCTGCGTTGCGTTATCAGTGAAACCAACACTATTAGAGCTCGAATGGCAAGTCTTACCGCACCCGCGTATTCTCCGGACATTGCTCCATGCGATTATTATTTGTTCCGGTCGATGCAACACGCTTTAGAGGATACACACTTTCATAATTTGGAAGAAGTGCGAAAATTCGTCGACGAATGGATCAACTCAAAAGAAGAGTCATTTTATCGTCATCTCTTGCCAGAGAGATGGGAAAAAGTTATAGAAAAGGAAGGAAAATATTTTGATGAAGGTATTCATTCATTATCATATTTAAATACATGCGTTTTTGAGCAAAAAAACCCCTCAAAACTAAATCACACCCCTAATAGAATTACGATAGCGGATAATTTAGTTTCTTCCGCAGCAAGTTTTGTACGAGTAATGACGGTCAATTATGCTTCTCCGTTTGACAGAAAAGACACATTCAAAGTTTTTATCGCAACCTTGCCGAATTTACTTCTGGAGCCAAGTATAGATGATGACACACTTAGAATGATCAATCAGATAGTGTTACGTTTCAAAGAATGGGTGCGAAAAGATTTTGCAGCAAAACAGGAAGCTATTATCGGTAAGAAGCTCGAGTAAATCTTACATCGCTATAATCTCGCTTTAATCAATTAACATTTATTCTTTCAGAAAACGCCAAGAAGATCAACGTTGTCGGTTCGCGCGATGAAAACCAGTCCAGACTCACGATATGTAACTTATTTTATTGCATAGATTCACAGATTTATTATTAAATATCGATCGTTAAATGTAATTTCTCAAAAACAAAAATAGAGAAACGTTCGATTGAAATTTCCTTTCTCCGAGAATTTGAATTTGATTTTTGACGCCTACTGAATCACGCCAGTCTCGCGTTAGAAGCGCGACGCAATACTTTTACTGAATACTGTTTACGAGCTACACAGCGCATATATCACAATCTCGTTTTTCACTTGAATTAAGTTTCTCAACGATCTGCCAAAGGCTCTTTTCTATCCTATCTCCCTGAACGCAACTATACAGGGTGTTTCCTAAGTAAGTAGACAAACTTAAGGAGGCTATTCCTTGGCTTATTTTAAGAAGAAAAGGTCATAAAAACATATGTCCTAAACTGCTTTGTTTTCCAAAAAAAAGTACATCACTGTTTTCGTTCACTTTTCGTTTATTATAGAACAGTTTGTGTTATTGCAAATGAAACAAATGAAAAACAATAGTAATCAAAAAGAAAAATTATAACGAAAAAGAAAATAGTAACTAAAAAGAATAATAATAACATTACAGTAACTGCTGAAAATGTCCACCTGCAGCCATGATACTGCAGTGCTGTACTTTTTTTGGAAAACAAAGCAGTTTAGGACATATGTTTATATGACCTTTTCTTCTTAAAATAAGCCAAGGAATATCCTCCTTAAGTTTGTCTACTTACTTAGGAAACACCCTGTATATCCTATATGTATATTATCTACTTGCTCTCTAGCTAGCGTCAGCTAAGTTTGCATTATTTATAAAATTAATTTATTTAAATCACTAATATTTCTCTCTCATACGAATTTGTTTTTCTCGTTTCTGCATCAACTTCTGGATCTCGTTTCGGAATCTGAAACGACAGATTCGAAGAGCTAATTCGGAATGGAGACATATTTGCTGCACTTAGTCGTTTATAAAGTTGCGGTTTTCAATGCCGTTCTTTTCGGGCTTTTCGCTTGATAGTTTCGTCAAAATATTAAGATCATTCGTCTCTCTCTCGGTTAAAACGCTGGTCGAGTAACTGTTATTCGCGATATTATTTTCCTTCTGCAGGACAGACAGTATCGGCAACTGTCTACCAAACTTCGGCCAATTTCTGCAATTCTTCAACTCGTATTCTATCCTCAGGTACCGTTTCTTCGATTTCTCCGGCTTGTACAATTTTCTCTTTAGGACGTTCTCGATCACGCGCTCTATTACGAAGCTCTCGATGAAGAAACAAATGAGGAAGTTGACCAGGGCGAGCGCCAAGATCGCGAACCTCCACTCGTAGGGCGGCAGAACCATCTCGAGCCATCGCAGTACCCAGTTCGCGGGATAAACCGTGATGTACACGCACACAGCCGTCAGCAGAAGTATAGAGAACATGAACGCGCCGTTCGTGTAGATCGCGCGTCTGTACGGCTTCCCGCGCGAGAATATCACTGCCATCGTGATGTACTGGAACATGGAGACGCAGTAGACGGAATAGTTCTCGTAGGACGTGTACCCGGTGGGGCTGGTAGGCTCGAACGGCCTGAACCATGAGAACTGCCGGACGCCGTGGTACGCGACCGCCTGGAAAACGGTCATTACGAGCATGAGCATCGTCAGGGACAGGAGCGGCGTGAAGCTCAGCAGACTCGTCATCGGCGTCGTCTTGGACAGCCTCTTCTTGTACGCGCGGGTCTTGCCGAAGAAGAATGCGAAATTGACGATCAGGCAGATGTCGATGAACAGGAACTCCAGGTCGGTCAGATTCGAGTCCATGGAGTACAGTATTATGACGGACAGGAACTCCGTGAGCGAATACGCGACCATGAACTTGAAGATGCCGAACGACGTCACCAGGGCGGCCCGGCCTTCCCGTATCACTTTGGGCACGCAAGTTATGTCGGCTACCCTCGAGGTGAAGGGACTGGCCACGCTGTAAAAGAGAAATCCGGATTATATCTGTCTATCAAGTCTGATGAAAAATATTTATTGGGTTGGCCAAAAAGTAACTGCGTTTTTTTTATATAAATAAAAGGCGAATTTTTCATGGGAAACAAAACCTTTATTAAACAATATATTGTCCATTTTGTTTGATTATCTTTTGCCATTTTTCAGGCAACTTCATGATTCCGCGCTCAAAAAAGTTCTTATCTTTTTCAGCAAAAAACAATTCCAACAACGATTTCATATCCTCGTCAGCAGTCAAGGTTTTACCATTCAAGGCGTTTTGCAAAGAACGAAACGAATGGTAATCTGATGGTGCCAGGTCTGGCGAATATGGTGGATGTGGTAACACATCCCATCCAAGCTGCAACAATTTTTCACGAGTGACCAAACTTGTACGTGGTCTAGCGTTATCATGGCGAAACACAACACCTTTGCGATTCGCCAATTCTGGACGTTTCTGTTTGATGGCATCATTTAATTTATCCAGTTGACTACAGTATACGTCTGAATTAATGGTTTGATTCCTTGCAAGCAGCTCATAATACACAATACCTTTAAAGTCCCGCCAGACCGACAGCATAATCTTTCTTTGGTGAATATCTGCTTTTCAAGTGCTTTCAGCAGGTTCATCACGATCTTTTTCGTTTTACGTTGTTGTAGACGATCCATTTTTCGTCGCCTGTTATCATGCGTTTCAAAAATCGATCATTTTCCTCACGTTTCAAAAGAGAATCGCAGATGTCAACACGCTCAGTGAGATGAATTTCTTTGAGCTCATGTGGTACCCAAATATCGAGCTTACTAATGTATCCAAGTCGTTTTAAATGGTTTTCAACACTCGCTTTCGATATGTTAAGATTCTCAGCAATCTCTCGTGTCGTTAAACGCCGATTGGAATCGATCGGTGCCTTTATTTTGTCATCATCAATTTCGATTGGCCTTCCTGAGCGTGGTGCATCTTTCACATTAAAATCTCGAGATCGAAATTTAGTAAACCAATTTTGACACTGCCGCAGTTTTAAAGCATCTTCGCCATATATTGGGTTGGCCAAAAAGTAATTGCGTTTTTTTTATATAAATAAAAGGCGAATTTTTCATGGGAAACAAAAACTTTATTAAACAATATATTGTCCATTTTGTTTGATTATCTTTTGCCATTTTTCAGGCAACTTCATGATTCCGCGCTCAAAAAAGTTCTTATCTTTTTCAGCAAAAAACAATTCCAACAACGATTTCATATCCTCATCAGCAGTCAAGGTTTTACCATTCAAGGCGTTTTGCAAAGAACGAAACGAATGGTAATCTGATGGTGCCAGGTCTGGCGAATATGGTGGATGTGGTAACACATCCCATCCAAGCTGCAACAATTTTTCACGAGTGACCAAACTTGTACGTGGTCTAGCGTTATCATGGTGAAACACAACACCTTTGCGATTCACCAATTCTCGACGTTTCTGTTTGATGGCATCGTTTAATTTATCCAGTTGACGACAGTATACGTCTGAATTAATGGTTTGATTCCTTGCAAGCAGCTCAAAATACACAATACCTTTAAAGTCCCACCAGACTGACAGCATAATCTTTCTTTGGTGAATATCTGCTTTTCAAGTGCTTTCAGCAGGTTCATCACGATCTTTTTCGTTTGACGTTGTTGTAGACGATCCATTTTTCGTCGCCTGTTATCATACGTTTCAAAAATGATCATTTTCCTCACGTTTCAAAAGAGAATCGCAGATGTCAATACGCTCAGTGAGATGAATTTCTTTGAGCTCATGTGGTACCCAAATATCGAGCTTACTAATGTATCCAAGTCGTTTTAAATGGTTTTCAACACTCGCTTTCGATATGTTGAGATTCTCAGCAATCTCTCGTGTCGTTAAACGCCGATTGGAATCGATCGTGCCTTTATTTTGTCATCATCAATTTCGATTGGCCTTCCTGAGCGTGGTGCATCTTTCACATTAAAATCTCAGATCGAAATTTAGTAAACCAATGTTGACACTGCCGCAGTTTTAAAGCATCTTCGCCATATATTGGGTTGGCCAAAAAGTAATTGCGTTTTTTTTATATAAATAAAAGGCGAATTTTTCATGGGAAACAAAAACTTTATTAAACAATATATTGTCCATTTTGTTTGATTATCTTTTGCCATTTTTCAGGCAACTTCATGATTCCGCGCTCAAAAAAGTTCTTATCTTTTTCAGCAAAAAACAATTCCAACAACGATTTCATATCCTCATCAGCAGTCAAGGTTTTACCATTCAAGGCGTTTTGCAAAGAACGAAACGAATGGTAATCTGATGGTGCCAGGTCTGGCGAATATGGTGGATGTGGTAACACATCCCATCCAAGCTGCAACAATTTTTCACGAGTGACCAAACTTGTACGTGGTCTAGCGTTATCATGGTGAAACACAACACCTTTGCGATTCACCAATTCTCGACGTTTCTGTTTGATGGCATCGTTTAATTTATCCAGTTGACGACAGTATACGTCTGAATTAATGGTTTGATTCCTTGCAAGCAGCTCAAAATACACAATACCTTTAAAGTCCCACCAGACTGACAGCATAATCTTTCTTTGGTGAATATCTGCTTTTCAAGTGCTTTCAGCAGGTTCATCACGATCTTTTTCGTTTGACGTTGTTGTAGACGATCCATTTTTCGTCGCCTGTTATCATACGTTTCAAAAATCGATCATTTTCCTCACGTTTCAAAAGAGAATCGCAGATGTCAATACGCTCAGTGAGATGAATTTCTTTGAGCTCATGTGGTACCCAAATATCGAGCTTACTAATGTATCCAAGTCGTTTTAAATGGTTTTCAACACTCGATTTCGATATGTTGAGATTCTCAGCAATCTCTCGTGTCGTTAAACGCCGATTGGAATCGATCGGTGCCTTTATTTTGTCATCATCAATTTCGATTGGCCTTCCTGAGCGTGGTGCATCTTTCACATTAAAATCTGCAGATCGAAATTTAGTAAACCAATGTTGACACTGCCGCAGTTTTAAAGCATCTTCGCCATATATTGGGTTGGCCAAAAAGTAACTGCGTTTTTTTGTATAAATAAAAGGCGAATTTTTCATAGGAAACATAAACTTTATTAAACAATATATTGTCCATTTTGTTTGATTATCTTTTGCCATTTTTCAGGCAACTTCATGATTCCGCGCTCAAAAAAGTTCTTATCTTTTTCAGCAAAAAACAATTCCAACAACGATTTCATATCCTCATCAGCAGTCAAGGTTTTACCATTCAAGGCGTTTTGCAAAGAACGAAACGAATGGTAATCTGATGGTGCCAGGTCTGGCGAACATGGTGGATGTGGTAACGCATCCCATCCAAGCTGCAACAATTTTTCACGAGTGACCAAACTTGTACGTGGTCTAGCGTTATCATGGTGAAACACAACACCTTTGCGATTCGCCAATTCTCGACGTTTCTGTTTGATGGCATCGTTTAATTTATCCAGTTGACGACAGTATACGTCTGAATTAATGGTTTGATTCCTTGCAAGCAGCTCAAAATACACAATACCTTTAAAGTCCCACCAGACTGACAGCATAATCTTTCTTTGGTGAATATCTGCTTTTCAAGTGCTTTCAGCAGGTTCATCACGATCTTTTTCGTTTGACGTTGTTGTAGACGATCCATTTTTCGTCGCCTGTTATCATACGTTTCAAAAATGCATCATTTTCCTCACGTTTCAAAAGAGAATCGCAGATGTCAATACGCTCAGTGAGATGAATTTCTTTGAGCTCATGTGGTACCCAAATATCGAGCTTACTAATGTATCCAAGTCATTTTAAATGGTTTTCAACACTCGCTTTCGATATGTTGAGATTCTCAGCAATCTCTCGTGTCGTTAAACGCCGATTGGAATCGATCAGTGCCTTTATTTTGTCATCATCAATATCGATTGGCCTTCCTGAGCGTGGTGCATCTTTCACATTAAAATCTCCAGATCGAAATTTAGTAACCAATGTTGACACTGCCGCAGTTTTAAAGCATCTTCGCCATATATTGGGTTGGCCAAAAAGTAATTGCGTTTTTTTTATATAAATAAAAGGCGAATTTTTCATGGGAAACAAAAACTTTATTAAACAATATATTGTCCATTTTGTTTGATTATCTTTTGCCATTTTTCAGGCAACTTCATGATTCCGCGCTCAAAAAAGTTCTTATCTTTTTCAGCAAAAAACAATTCCAACAACGATTTCATATCCTCGTCAGCAGTCAAGGTTTTACCATTCAAGGCGTTTTGCAAAGAACGAAACGAATGGTAATCTGATGGTGCCAGGTCTGGCGAATATGATGGATGTGGTAACACATCCCATCCAAGCTGCAACAATTTTTCACGAGTGACCAAACTTGTACGTGGTCTAGCGTTATCATGGTGAAACACAACACCTTTGCGATTCACCAATTCTCGACGTTTCTGTTTGATGGCATCGTTTAATTTATCCAGTTGACGACAGTATACGTCTGAATTAATGGTTTGATTCCTTGCAAGCAGCTCAAAATACACAATACCTTTAAAGTCCCACCAGACCGACAGCATAATCTTTCTTTGGTGAATATCTGCTTTTCAAGTGCTTTCAGCAGGTTCATCACGATCTTTTTCGTTTTACGTTGTTGTAGACGATCCATTTTTCGTCGCCTGTTATCATGCGTTTCAAAAATCGATCATTTTCCTCACGTTTCAAAAGAGAATCGCAGATGTCAATACGCTCAGTGAGATGAATTTCTTTGAGCTCATGTGCTACCCAAATATCGAGCTTACTAATGTGTATCCAAGTCGTTTTAAATGGTTTTCAACACTCGATTTCGATATGTTAAGATTCTCAGCAATCTCTCGTGTCGTTAAACGCCGATTGGAATCGATCGGTGCCTTTATTTTGTCATCATCAATTTCGATTGGCCTTCCTGAGCGTGGTGCATCTTTCACATTAAAATCTCCAGATCGAAATTTAGTAACCAATGTTGACACTGCCGCAGTTTTAAAGCATCTTCGCCATATACATCACATAACTTTGTATGAGCTTGTACAGCGTTTTTCCCTTTTCGGAAGTAATAAAACAAAATATGAGGAAAATGTTCTTTTTGATTTTCCATTTTGAAATCGACGGCAAACAAACAATTGTTAACGAAATCGTGTACTTTCTTTTTCTAAAACAGGCTTGAACTGTGAGTTGTTAACCTACATAATGAATTTGCGGTTTAGAATGAAGTTAGTTACAGTTCAAGACATGCATGTTCATCTATTGGAAAAAAACGCAATTACTTTTTGGCCAACCCAATAATAGAGATAAACGCGTTCTTACCTAGATTCCGCCTCGGAGAGCGATATACCAGCGTGCGCGGCCCGTAGCGCTCCGCAATCGTTAGCACCGTCTCCGCACATGGCTGAAAGCATCCGTGCAGCACAATTTTCATATTGTTACGCGCGCTTTGAACGTTCATCATAGAGATTCACCGTACGAATTTCGTTCCTCCTCGTGGACTTACGTACCGACGTAATAACCGAGCCGCATAAGCTCCACGACCAGCTGTTGCTTCTGATCACTGCTCATCCTAGCGAACACCGCGCTCCGTATGCAAATGCGCTCGAGGAGATCGGGATAGTGCTCCCGCAGCGTTTGCCAGGTCTGACCGGTCAGGGCGAACCTGTAGTTACGATCGGCCGTGCCACATTCCACGTCCTCGATCGTTGGCGTCGCGAAGATTTGATTTTGCGCACTCTGCGAGAAGCGGAAAGTCAAGTCACACGTGTTAATCGTGACGGCCGCTGCACGTCGTGTGCGGTACGTGCTTACCAATCTCGGAGAGCGGGACTGAACATTGAAGAATATCTCCGGACGTTCTTTCTGTCCCCTCGAAGCCACGACTATATCCACAACCTGCTCCTCCGTCGACAGTATTCCGCATTCTCTCGCGACGCTTACCGCGGTCTGAATGTTGTCTCCTGGAAGTGCAAACACTTCATTTAGAATTGTAACGTTTTTCATACATTTTCTATAATTCCCGTGCGCACCTGTAATCATCAACACGCGTATATCGGCTTCCCTCAGTTCCTCGATCACGGGCGTCGTCGGTCGCTTCACTCGGTTTTCCAGGATAACCAGTCCGAGGAACTCCAGGTCCCGCTCGACCGCGTCTCGAGGCAGTTTCGTCACCTGGGGATAAATATCTCGAGAGTTAATGTTTCTTTCACCTTTTTTATGCGTGCAATGAGTGTTACCTCCGCGCTGTTATCAGAGATGGTCGCTCGACGGCCCATGGCTATCACGCGGTAACCCTGTTTCGTGTATCGCTCCAAGACCAGCGAGATATCGCGCGGCACGGTTGCCGGCTTGCTCAGGCCGATTATCATCTCGGGCGAACCTTTTGTGTAAACCCTAAAATGATCTGATCCTAATGCGCGCGTGATCGCGGACATCCGTTGCAACGAGCTCGAGAACTGATACTGCTGTACTATGCTCATCTCCGAGATCGTATCTTCCGTCAGGTTTGCACCCTCCGGTGGCCTCACCACCGTCGCCGTCACGGTGTCGTGCTTATTTACGTGCGAACAGTCGGATTCTTGTAATATCCATCTAGTGCTCTCGAACATCTGTAACGTTACATCCCTTCTATTGAAATACAGATTTATCCATCAATATCCATTTAAATATAATATTTAATATAATTAAATTTAATGAATTAATAATATTATTATAAATATATAAAATAAATTAAATTAAATATATTTAAATTAAATTTAATGAACTAATAATATTATTATAAATATAAAAAATAAATTGAATTAAATCCATTTAAATATAATTTTTAAATAATGTTTAAAAATTTTAATTCAGAGTAACACAAGTAAAACAATTCGCGTTTCCTGATTTCTGTGTCGACGTCTGAATACAATCGACTCTCTTCTCTCGAATAGATGCACATCGAGCAACCGCGAAGCAGAAACGGAACGAGCGTTTTACCTTCGCGTCCAAAGGATCCCCGCAGAGTTCTCCGTCGATAAGCGTAAGACTGTGACAAACCAGCATCCCTTCGAAAAGAGGATGATCCTTAAGCTCGGGTATATCCGTTTTCGCGTCATCGAACTCGCCGTTCGCGCACGGTACGACGCCCCACATGTCCAACCCGTCCTCGGTTAACGTTCCCGTCTGCGAATGCGAAAACGAGGAGAAACATTTCGTTAACGCCGACTTCATCGCTCGTCATCGCGCATCACGAGGTGCAAATTCTCCCCCTCTTACCTTATCAAAACACACGCAATTGATACTGCCGGAAACATTGATGACTCTGTTATTAATGCAATAGATCTGCGCGCGCTTTAATCTTGCTTGGGCGTAGAGCTTTCCGACGGTCATCGCGGCTGGCAACGCCGGCGGCACCACTATCGTGATGATATCTAGCGCTTTTATCGCTACATCGCCACCCACAATTCCTCTCGAAACCTAAACCGTTTATCTCATTACGTTAACAGTCGATTAATATCTGATTCCGTGCTTCTCACGAGGCACGCGATGTTAATCGGGCAGATAAACGAGCAACTACCCAGTAAGCAAAATGTGCGCAATCTGCCAGCAGATTGGCAACAGATTACTGCAGAAGTTGATAGCAAATTGGCATCCGTTATGTCCGCGTTAAGATAGTGAGCCTGCTAACAGACTCTGACGGCAGGTTGGCCGCAGAAACCGAGCAGGATCTGCTAACATCCGACGGCAGATTGACGGCAGAAACCGAACAGAATCTGCAGCTTTTGGCCATTCATATTTACGATATATCAAAGCATGTGTTTACTTTTAACACACTATAAATTGGCATTTTATATTACCATGTGTTAAAAGAACGCATTTGTTTGCTTGTTAAATTAAAGTACATTTGGCTTGATGTGTCTTTCTGACAGTTCGTTGCATAATCTCTCTCTTATTGTTAATTTATTCTAATCCGAAGTCCGAATTTTGCTTTCGAACTTCAGATTGCTCGTGGCGTGCGGGAACTATTGGGTCGTCCGGAAAGTTCGTGCCGATTTTTAATAGATGGCGTTGGAACATGTCTGAATATATCAATGTTATTGAAAACATACGATTTATATACATATGCTTAAAGGTGACATTTCAACGCCTCTTTAGGAAACAAGTTGTTTCAGATAAATTGATCCGTGTCAGTTTTGTACTCTTTTGAAGATGGAAGAAAACAAAGAACATTTTAGACACTCGATGCTTTTCTATTACCGGAAAGGCAAAAATGCCTCACAAGCAACAAATTCGATATGTTCTGTTTACGGAGAAGGCGCTTTAGCTGAAGGAACCGTACGTAAGTGGTTCGCTAAGTTTAGAGCTGGTGATTTTAACCTTAAAGACCAAGAACGCTCGGGCAGACCCTCTACTACTGATGATGACCAAATCAAGACACTGATCGAGAATAACCCGCGCTACACGACACGTGAATTAGCAGAGATACTGAAAATATCGAAAACCACTGTCCACGATCATGTAGTGAAGCTTGGTTACGTAAGTCGCTATGGTGTATGGGTTCCGCATAATTTGGCCGAAACAAATTTAATGGATCGCATTTCCATCTGCGACTCGCTGTACAAGCGCAACGAAAACGTACCATTTTTGAAGCAATTAGTGACGGGTGACGAAAAATGGATCATTTACAACAATGTAGAACGAAAAAGATCCTGGGGTAAGCGAAATGAACCAGCATTAACCACTCCGAAAGCTGGCCTTCATCCAAAAAAAGTCATGCTCTGTGTCTGGTGGGATTGGAAAGGAATCCTATATTATGAGCTCCTACCACACAACCAAACGACAAATGCAGATAAGTACTGCTCGCAGCTGGACGAATTAAAGACAGCGATTCAGGAAAAACGTCCAGAATTAGCTAATAGGAAGGGCGTCGTGTTCCATCAGGACAATGCCAGACCTCATGTTTCTTTGACTACCCGACAAAAATTGTTGGAGTTTGGCTGGGATGTGCCACCTCACCCACCGTATTCACCAGACATTGCACCTTCAGACTTTCACTTATTTAGGTCTGTGCAAAATTCTCTTAGCGGCAAGAACTTCGACTCTTCGATCGACATAAAAAACCACCTTGAGGAGTTTTTCGCCGAGAAACCTAAGAAGTTCTGGGAGAATGGAATCTTCCAGTTGCGTGAAAGATGGACAAAGGTTGTGAAACAAAACGGTGCATACATAAGTCAATAAATATTGATCGACATAAAAAAATGTTGCCTTTGAATTTTCCTTCAAAATCGGCACGAACTTTCCGGACGACCCAATATATTGGGTTGTCCGGAAAGTTCGTGCCGATTTTTAATAGATGGCGTTGGAACATGTCTGAATATATCAATGTCATTGAAAACATACGATTTATATACATATGCTTAAAGGTGGCATTTCAACGCATCTTTAGGAAACAAGTTGTTTGAGATCAATTGATTCGTGTCAGTTTTGTACTCTTTTGAAGATGGAAGAAAACAAAGAACATTTTAGACACTTGATGCTTTTCTATTACCGGAAAGGCAAAAATGCCTCACAAGCAACAAATTCGATATGTTCTGTTTACGGAGAAGGCGCTTTAGCTGAAGGAACCGTACGTAAGTGGTTCGCTAAGTTTAGAGCTGGTGATTTTAACCTTAAAGACCAAGAACGCTCGGGCAGACCCTCTACTACTGATGATGACCAAATCAAGACACTGATCGAGAATAACCCGCGCTACGCGACACGCGAATTAGCAGAGATACTGAAAATATCGAAAACCACTGTCCACGATCATGTAGTGAAGCTTGGTTACGTAAGTCGCTATGGTGTATGGGTTCCGCATAATTTGGCCGAAACAAATTTAATGGATCGCATTTCCATCTGCGACTCGCTGTACAAGCGCAACGAAAACGTACCATTTTTGAAGCAATTAGTGACGGGTGACGAAAAATGGATCATTTACAACAATGTAGAACGAAAAAGATCCTGGGGTAAGCGAAATGAACCAGCATTAACCACTCCGAAAGCTGGCCTTCATCCAAAAAAAGTCATGCTCTGCGTCTGGTGGGATTGGAAAGGAATCCTATATTATGAGCTCCTACCACACAACCAAACGACAAATGCAGATAAGTACTGCTCGCAGCTGGACGAATTAAAGACAGCGATTCGGAAAAACGTCCAGAATTAGCTAATAGGAAGGGCGTCGTGTTCCATCAGGACAATGCCAGACCTCATGTTTCTTTGACTACCCGACAAAAATTGTTGGAGTTTGGCTGGGATGTGCCACCTCACCCACCGTATTCACCAGACATTGCACCTTCAGACTTTCACTTATTTAGGTCTGTGCAAAATTCTCTTAGCGGCAAGAACTTCGACTCTTTGATCGACATAAAAAACCACCTTGAGGAGTTTTTCGCCGAGAAACCTAAGAAGTTCTGGGAGAATGGAATCTTCCAGTTGCGTGAAAGATGGACAAAGGTTGTGAAACAAAACGGTGCATACATAAGTCAATAAATATTATCGACATAAAAAAATGTTGCCTTTGAATTTTCCTTCAAAATCGGCACGAACTTTCCGGACACCCAATATATTGGGTCGTCCGGAAAGTTCGTGCCGATTTTTAATAGATGGCGTTGGAACATGTCTGAATATATCAATGTCATTGAAAACATACGATTTATATACATATGCCTAAAGGTGGCATTTCAACGCATCTTTAGGAAAAAAGTTGTTTCAGATAAATTGATTCGTGTCAGTTTTGTACTCTTTTGAAGATGGAAGAAAACAAAGAACATTTTAGACACTCGATGCTTTTCTATTACCGGAAAGGCAAAAATGCCTCACAAGCAACAAATTCGATATGTTCTGTTTACGGAGAAGGCGCTTTAGCTGAAAGAACCGTACGTAAGTGGTTCGCTAAGTTTAGAGCTGGTGATTTTAACCTTAAAGACCAAGAACGCTCGGGCAGACCTCTACTACTGATGATGACCAAATCAAGACACTGATCGAGAATAACCCGCGCTACACGACACGTGAATTAGCAGAGATACTGAAAATATCGAAAACCACTGTCACGATCATGTAGTGAAGCTTGGTTACGTAAGTCGCTATGGTGTATGGGTTCCGCATAATTTGGCCGAAAAAATTTAATGGCTCGCATTTCCATCTGCGACTCGCTGTACAAGCGCAACGAAAACGTACCATTTTTGAAGCAATTAGTGACGGGTGACGAAAAATGGATCATTTACAACAATGTAGAACGAAAAAGATCCTGGGGTAAGCGAAATGAACCAGCATTAACCACTCCGAAAGCCGGCCTTCGTCAAAAAAAGTCATGCTCTGTGTCTGGTGGGATTGGAAAGGAATCCTATATTATGAGCTCCTACCACACAACCAAACGACAAATGCAGATAAGTACTGCTCGCAACTGGACGAATTAAAGACAGCGATTCGGGAAAAACGTCCAGAATTAGCTAATAGGAAGGGCGTCGTGTTCCATCAGGACAATGCCAGACCTCATGTTTCTTTGACTACCCGACAAAAATTGTTGGAGTTTGGCTGGGATGTGCCACCTCACCCACCGTATTCACCAGACATTGCACCTTCAGACTTTCACTTATTTAGGTCTGTGCAAAATTCTCTTAGCGGCAAGAACTTCGACTCTTTGATCGACATAAAAAACCACCTTGAGGAGTTTTTCGCCGAGAAACCTAAGAAGTTCTGGGAGAATGGAATCTTCCAGTTGCGTGAAAGATGGACAAAGGTTGTGAAACAAAACGGTGCATACATAAGTCAATAAATATTGATCGACATAAAAAAATGTTGCCTTTGAATTTTCCTTCAAAATCGGCACGAACTTTCCGGACGACCCAATACATGGACGTTGTCCATGGGAGCCTCTGTGCCGCGAGTGCAAAAATTTTCAGAAAAATTAATATTATCGTGCCAAGGCGCGTATATTAACTTATATAACCGTTAGGCTAAATCTTAACATCGAGTAAGAACTCGACGTGTGCGCATAGCGGTGCGCAGCGAAAACACATATTCATAAATTTGAGTACTGTCAAAAGCTACAGATCCTGTTCGGTTTCTGCCGCCAATCTGCCGTTAGGTTCCGCGCGCGCAGATCTTGCTCGGTTTCTGCCGCCAATCTGCCGTTAGATTCCGCATGCGCGAATCTTGCTCGGTTTCTGTCGACAATCCGACTTCAAGCCATGTTTGCAGATTCTGCTCGGTTTCTGCCGCCAATCTGTTCTTAGATTTTGTGAGCAAGCTCTGTCACATTTCTGGCACCATTTGTCGAGTTAATCGTTAATAACAACTTCTGTATCAAATTTGTTGTCTTTTGGCTGGCAACAGTTGCTAGCAGATAGTTAGCATCATCTGCTTTCCGGCAGACTTGGCTATCTGGGTAAGTTCGCGTAAACACTCATTACATATTAGGCGATTACCTTAGTCGCCACGGTGTAGATAACGCCGCAGATTGCAATGAACGCGAGGATGCCGATAAACTTGTACGAGTCTTTGTCGAACTTGAAATCTGCCGGAGGCGGGTACAATATAGCGGCGATTAGAGCACCCCTGTTAGTGAGGAAGCCAGTCCTGATTACTCTCGCGAGAACCGGTCGGTCCCCGTGAAACCTGCGCGTCAGTCATCGATTGTCCGTCACGTGAATATCATTTTTAGGATATTTGTTTCCATTGAGAAAATAAAAAAGTATTTTCATACTTGGTTTGTATTATCGCGGTGCCGCTGTACAGCGTGTGGTGCGCGCATTCTTTAACGTCGTACGGCACGTGACGCAGTGGTAACGATGTCTTCGTCACTGGCACAGATTCGCCTGGAAACGAGCAAACTTGTGTAATTTTTGTACAGAGAAAACCCGCCCTCGTTGGGAGGAGACTTTGCAAGTGCGGCAGATGTTACCCGTCAGCATGGACTCGTTCAGTACGCACTGTCCCGTTAGTAGAACCGCGTCGCACACGAGGACCGTCTGGTGTTTCGGCAATTCCATGATATCGCCGGGCACCAGTTCCTTGCTGCAAATGTTCTCGAAAACGCCGGTGTCCCGGAGCACACGCACGCGCTCCGACGAGGCGACGGTACCGCGTAAATTCCGCTGATTCTGAAAGTAGAAGCGACGATCAGGCGACGCGAATTTACTTCGACAATAATATTGACCGTCTTTTGAGTTTTCCGTGCGCTACCTTGCGCGTTTGTATGATGGAAGTCGTTATGCCGAACAGCGACATCAGCACTATGGCGATGGTGTAATACAAGTAGCCCTCGGCGAACCACACGGCCAGAGTAAATACTTGGAAAATGTAAAACGGGTTCAGAACCTCGAGAAGTAGCAATACGCCGATGCTGTGAAGCGGTACCACGATGTCGTTGTTCCCGTACACGATGCGCCTGCAACGAAGACAGAATTTCCGATTTTTTCGGGAAAGCAAGAACTTCGATGGGACTGATTAACGCAAATTGATCGCTTGGTGTTGCGATTATTTAAGAATTATACCGAAGCAATTGCTCCTCCTTGGACAGGCCGTTGTTGCACCCGAGGTGGAGGTCGGAGCACATCGTACCGTTGTCAAGTCCCACCAGCCTCGAGAACGCGTTTTCCGTAGTGTCCCAAACGTAACATCTCTTCTTGCACCAGAAGGCCTTGTACTCGTGAGCCTCGCAACGCGTGCCATTTTCTAGATCGATGTTCAGCTTTCTGTTCTTGATCTTCTCCACGAGACCTGGATCAACGGCGCCCAAGGTAGCCGACAGACTTTTCGCGCTGGGAGAATGGCAAACAATACAATTAGCAATTCTCGCACTTGCGTCACGCCTTATAAAATGAGAACGAGAAAAACCGTTTGATAATATTTGTAAATATAAAAGTTTCTTATAAATGTAATTATAAAAGTCTCTTCACGAGATTTTCTTCAAGCATAAATACAGACATTATAGCCATTACAGTCAATTATCTTTGTTTTGTTACTCGTTCCAAGAAATTGCATAATACTTGATAAAACAAATTTTATTTCTTAGATGGTATCACAAATTCTATCATCTTTTGATTACCGTATCAGTCGCTCAATGTCCACATTTAGGTGATTAATCGTGGATATTGCGCGTGCGTGCGTATTTGCGTGCGCGAATAATTATAAGAGATTAGAAGAAAATTAGGTAATTATTTAGTTTAACGGAGCAACCTCGGATGACCTTGACCTTAACATATATTATGAAGGTCACCCTCCTGAGTGACCTTCAAAAGATTTTAGCCGTCGCTCATTGTTTATTAAAAAGTTATTAACAAAAAAATTTAATACATAGAGCATAATTTTACGATATCATATACGTTTACGAAAGAGTATATTTGATGGAATTTTACCTTTAAATCAGAAATAGGTTCGGGTTAGGTTATATTTTCCGACACTGGAGCCCCGGACACATACGCTCGTTTTCAGCCGGCTTCGCGGGAGGGCGGGGGGAGGGGCTTTGCCCCTCCCCCCGCCGGAGCCGGTGTTACAGATTTCACCGTACAGATTTTGATCACCCGGTATACGGCACGGATTCTGGCGGGGGGAGGGGCGAAGCCCCTTCCCCCCGCCCTCCCGCGAAGCGGGCTGAAAAACGAGCGTATATGTGTCCGGGCTCCAGTTTCGGAAAATATAACCTAACCTAACCTAACCAGGTTAGATTAGATTAGGTTAGGTTAAATCACTTTCCTTCCTTCGTTCATATTCGTCGTTTATGTCTTTCAATATTCAAAATAACTATTGGGTCGTCCGGAAAGTTCGTGCCGATTTTGAAGGAAAATTCAAAGGCAACATTTTTTTATGTCGATCAATATTTATTGACTTATGTATGCACCGTTTTGTTTCACAACCTTTGTCCATCTTTCACGCAACTGGAAGATTCCATTCTCCCAGAACTTCTTAGGTTTCTCGGCGAAAAACTCCTCAAGGTGGTTTTTTATGTCGATCGAAGAGTCGAAGTTCTTGCCGCTAAGAGAATTTTGCACAGACCTAAATAAGTGAAAGTCTGAAGGTGCAATGTCTGGTGAATACGGTGGGTGAGGTGGCACATCCCAGCCAAACTCCAACAATTTTTGTCGGGTAGTCAAAGAAACATGAGGTCTGGCATTGTCCTGATGGAACACGACGCCCTTCCTATTAGCTAATTCTGGACGTTTTTCCCGAATCGCTGTCTTTAATTCGTCCAGTTGCGAGCAGTACTTATCTGCATTTGTCGTTTGGTTGTGTGGTAGGAGCTCATAATATAGGATTCCTTTCCAATCCCACCAGACGCAGAGCATGACTTTTTTTGGATGAAGGCCGGCTTTCGGAGTGGTTAATGCTGGTTCATTTCGCTTACCCCAGGATCTTTTTCGTTCTACATTGTTGTAAATGATCCATTTTTCGTCACCCGTCACTAATTGCTTCAAAAATGGTACGTTTTCGTTGCGCTTGTACAGCGAGTCGCAGATGGAAATGCGATCCATTAAATTTGTTTCGGCCAAATTATGCGGAACCCATACACCATAGCGACTTACGTAACCAAGCTTCACTACATGATCGTGGACAGTGGTTTTCGATATTTTCAGTATCTCTGCTAATTCGCGTGTCGCGTAGCGCGGGTTATTCTCGATCAGTGTCTTGATTTGGTCATCATCAGTAGTATAGGTCTGCCCGAGCGTTCTTGGTCTTTAAGGTTAAAATCACCAGCTCTAAACTTAGCGAACCACTTACGTACGGTTCTTTCAGCTAAAGCGCCTTCTCCGTAAACAGAACATATCGAATTTGTTGCTTGTGAGGCATTTTTGCCTTTCCGGTAATAGAAAAGCATCGAGTGTCTAAAATGTTCTTTGTTTTCTTCCATCTTCAAAAGAGTACAAAACTGACACGGATCAATTTATCTGAAACAACTTTTTTCCTAAAGCTGCGTTGAAATGTCACCTTTAAGCATATGTATATAAATCGTATGTTTTCAATAACATTGATATATTCAGACATGTTTCAACGCCATCTATTAAAAATCGGCACGAACTTTCCGGACGACCCAATACTATATTTTCGAAACTTCTTTTGTTAATAACTTTTTAATAAACAATGAGCGACGGCTAAAACCTTTTGAAGGTCACTCAGGAGGGTGACCGTGACAACATATGTCAAGGTCAAGGTCATTCGAGGTTGCTCCGTTAATCTAAATAATTACCGAAAATTATATATTTGCAAAATCTCTTTCTCTCAACAATATCATTTCGCCGACCAGAGTCATCACATTGCGCTTTAAAGATTTGGTGACATAACGTCCATCAGGCTCACCTTATGTCTTGTGTAGAAATTTTCTGAACGTCCCGCACAAAGTACGACTTGTATTCCCCACGATAATCATCCTGCACACATTTGTTATTACATTATTACTGTTGTCGATTGCACACATAATGGCGCAGATAATAATAATCTATAAAATGCGTAAATGTGATTAAATGTAACGAGCGAGGGAACTTACTATTACAAGTATTTTCGTTGCGCAACCTAACGGCATCTTAGTGCAGCCGGCACTATAAATTGGTGAGCATTCTCCCGCCTCCAAATTTCATCCAAACTGAAAAATTGAAATATTTTCTCGTTATTTATGAATTCCCATCGTCGATGAACCTTCAATAATCATAAAAACATTAAGTTAAACAATTATTTTTGCATGAAAAAGTTCAAAAACTTTGCCCAAAAATCGTACTTTTGTGTTCTAAGCTCCACCATTTTGGCACTTTTCAACTGTTTTCTTCTCTCTTTGGTTCATCGACGATGGGAATTCATGAATAACGAGAACACATTTCAATTTTTCAGTTCAGACGAAATTCGGAGGCAGGAGAATGCTCACCAATTTGCAACGCCGGCGACGCGGCCGCACTAAGATTTCTCCAGGACGACCTCTACAGGCGATATATTCAAATCAAAAAATAATTTTGTTTATCTTTAAACATGTACTAATAAATGCATCAAAGTTTCATAATGATCCGCTGTATAGTTTCTCCAAAAACAATTCGTAAAATATACCTTATTTTCAGCGTTCTAAATGTAAGGTCGTCAAGTTAGGTGATTCACCCTGTATAATTCCAACGTCGTGGGTTCTACGTTCGCGTTAAGGGGGGAGCCTGCTTTAGAACGTTGAAAATAAGGTATAATTTTACGAATTTTTTTGGAGAAACTATACAGCGGATCATCATAAAACTTTGATGCATTTATTAGTACATGTTTAAAAATAAAAAAATTATTTTTTGATTTGAATATATCGCCTGTAGAGTCGTCCTGGAGGCATCTTCGTGCAGCCGGCACTATAAATTGGTGAGCATTCTCCCGCCTCCAAATTTCATCCAAACTGAAAAATTGAAATATTTTCTCGTTATTTATGAATTCCCATCGTCGATGAACCTTTAATATTCATAAAAACATTAAGTTAAACAATTATTTTTGCATGAAAAAGTTCAACAACTTTGCCCAAAAATCGTACTTTTGTGTTCTAAGCTCCACCATTTTGGCACTTTTCAACTTTTTTCTTCTCTCTTTGGTTCATCGACGATGGGAATTCATAAATAACGAGAAGATATTTCAATTTTTCAGTTTGGATGAAATTTGGAGGCGGGAGAATGCTCACCAATTTACAATGCCGGCTGCACTAAGATTTCTCCAGGACGACCTCTACAGGCGATATATTCAAATCAAAAAATAATTTTGTTTATCTTTAAACATGTACTAATAAATGCATCAAAGTTTCATAATGATCCGCTGTATAGTTTCTCCAAAAACAATTCGTAAAATATACCTTATTTTCAGCGTTCTAAATGTAAGGTCGTCAAGTTAGGTGATTCACCCTGTATAATTCCAACGTCGTGGGTTCTACGTTCGCGTTAAGGGGGGAGCCTGCTTTAGAACGTTGAAAATAAGGTATAATTTTACGAATTTTTTTGGAGAAACTATACAGCGGATCATTATAAAACTTTGATGCATTTATTAGTACATGTTTAAAGATAAAAAAATTATTTTTTGATTTGAACATATCGCCTGTAGAGGTCGTCCTGGAGGCATCCTAGTGCAGCCGGCACTATAAATTGGTGAGCATTCTCCCGCCTCCAAATTTCATCCAAACTGATAAATTGAAATATTTTCTCGTTATTTATGAATTCCCATCGTCGATGAACCTTCAATATTCATAAAAACATTAAGTTAAACAATTATTTTTGCATGAAAAAGTTCAAAAACTTTGCCTAAAAATCGTACTTTTGTGTTCTAAGCTCCACCATTTTGGCACTTTTCAACTGTTTTCTTCTCTCTTTGGTTCATCGACGATGGGAATTCATGAATAACGAGAAGATATTTCAATTTTTCAGTTTGGATGAAATTTGGAGGCGGGAGAATGCTCACCAATTTACAATGCCGGCTGCACTAAGATTTCTCCAGGACGACCTCTACAAGCGATATATTCAAATCAAAAAATAATTTTTTTATCTTTAAACATGTACTAATAAATGCATCAAAGTTTCATAATGATCCGCTGTATAGTTTCTCCAAAAACAATTCGTAAAATATACCTTATTTTCAGCGCTCTGAAGCAGGCTCCCCCCTTAACGCGGTCCAACAGGCTCCGCGTGCTCGTATATTTAATAACGAGGATCGTCCGATGTGACGTCAGGTCGGACATGCACAGTTGTCGCGCCATGGCGTCCATAGCCAACGTAAGAGTGCGAAATCTCATTTTCGAACCGAACGATCGGCCGAGATGACGAAAACCCGTCGGGTTTTGCGCAGCGCGCGATCGTCCCTACGACGATTCCGCGGAGAATCGAATGATCGATATCGCTCGAACGTGACCCGACCGCGCAGACGCCGAGTGTCTCCGCTATATTTCGTTCCAGTATTGTGGCAGTATCTCGACGCGATCGAGACAGGGATTTCGAGTAATCGTTTCGCGCCAGTGCAAGCGAGTGGATGCACGCTGCACGGTCGCGCCGCTCCCGGGGACCGTCCGAGATCCGTCAGTGCTCGACTGCTTCACTCGAGAGGCGAGCTGCGCCGTTTCGTCGCCCGTAAGTGACCCGACGATCCCGCGGAATCGATCGCCCGGCGAGAACAACGCGGCCGAACTCGCCGCCGTGCGCCGCGGCGCGCACGTCCGCCTTAACCTCCCTCGCGCGCGCACGCACGACGCACGCAGCGTTCCGCCGCGTGAATATCGTTGAACCTTTCACCGCTCGCGCGTCGTTGACGTTTTGCCATCGCGTTCTCGCTCGGCCTCACGTAACGAGATCGGAAGTGCGCTCGGCAAAATTTTCGAGAGGTAGGGTGCCATGTAAGATTGACGCGCTTCGTGCATTGCGTCACCGCCGGCCGTAAATCGTGGTTGAAAAAACGCAATTTTTTCGTCACCTGCGTGTGCATTTACGATAACTCGACTCGCGGTGGTATCCATTACTTGGTCGATTGTACGCAACGCGCGACGAGTTTATTGTGACCCGTTTTTTAACAAATTTGTGTGCGTGTATACGTGTACATGTGCATGTGCTTGATCAATTTAATGATAAAATATTTTCGTCTTTCGTCTTTTATTTATCCGACGTACATATTTAGTTTACGCTGGCAGAGCACGGTGAACCTGAAATTTCCATGACAAATTTTCTACACTCTTGGTCGATTTTTCATCGCGCACTCTAAAGTGTCAACATTTCATATTTATTAAATGTTATACGATACCTGAATATCAGATGAAATTGCCATTGAAATCGTACAATTATGTAAAATAATGCAAAACAGTTTTTTATGGCCGCTTATCATTTGTTCAAACATAAAAGTTCTTACATATTTGCTCAATGGAATTGACAATATACTATTTAACATATTCTCGGTTCGATTACCGGATGATTATTAAAAGTCTATGTTATCGTCTTATTTATTATACATGTTCCTCCTCCACGACTGAGAGATCCCAAAGCCTAGGAAAAACTTTGCTTATCGTTCTATCGTGACACTTGAAATGCTAATCGTTTGCGTAACATCAGTACACACTTTTCATATTTTTAATTATGCAAGCAAGAATCGGCAAAAAATACAGCGCGCCAAAAATAAGACGCATCGTTGCTGCAATAGCGAACGGACGATGTCTCTTATCATTTGTAGGTAGATAACACTTAATGATTTAACTTATCTTAGCACTTTAGTAACAAATAGCATACAAATCGAACAATTTTAGCAATTTTAGCAAATAAGAAAATAATTATATTCGGCGTTTATACGAGACAAGTTATGTGGAAAGAATGTTTTGCGCGCGTTTCATTTTTACGGAAAAAGGTCGCGTCGTCAAATCGTATCGCTTTTTAAAGAAACGACTTTAATCGATGTATGTTACAGTCGAGTGATCTCGAAATAATTCCTTACTCGTGTTTGACGTGTTTATCGAAAATTATGCTTACCTTCGTCTTCCGCGCGTGATGATACGATGAGACGACAAACGTGAGGAAACAATCACGAAAAAGAGTCGCGCGAAATAACCAAACCGGTTTCGAAATTGTAATAATAGGACTATATTTGTATCTCTGAGAACAGATTTTGGTGAATCCAGATTAACTTGAATCTTATTTTCCTGAATTCTAAATTTATGTTATTCACAGACGAAGGTATCTGCGTTGTAATGACTTCATTAATTTAATAGGATTCTGAAGTCTCGGATATTTTGGGCTACTGGAATATTTTATTCGAGGTATTCGAGAAACGAGTTTACCGGAGATATTGACGAAATGAAGCCACCGTATCGTGAGAAGCAATTTTAAGATTCAAAGAAATTCTAAGAAATCCAGGACGAAAGTTATAAACTTCCTTTTCTCCTTTCTCTGCGTTTGTACGAGGGAAAAGCAGAAAAATTCGGAGACGGATAGAATCTCTTACTACACAGTAAAAAATAGAATGTTAATTTTAACATTTTTGGCATGTCCCAGAAAGTCCACTCTAAATTTTAAGTTAAAGTAACTCATTCGTCATGTGTTACTTCTTGACAAACTAGAAATGTTAAGTAATTAACACAATACTTTACATTCATTTTTGTTATTGTAACTTTAAGTGTGATGTAAAAATAACATACAAAGTAATTGAAAACTACATGGAAGAGAAGTTACAATAACTCATCGGAAAAGTTGATAGAACATTTTCGTTCATACCATATGAACATTTACTTTTTATGTTATGTTAACACATGATAGTAATTTTTCAACTTAAATTATTTTTGATAGAAACATTTAATTTTAGTAAATTTGATTATTTTATATGTCAAAGTTCATGATTATTTGAAGATTTACTTTAACTTCTTTTAGAATGTTAAACTGACTTTGTGACATGTTGATTGTTTAAAATTACTGTGTTAAAAGCATTTGGAATAATATTCCATTTCTAAGAGACATACACAAAATGTTAAGTTATGAAGTTAACATATAAAATTGTTATAAAAATAATAACATATCAGTTGTATGTTAATTTTACATTGCAGTAGTAATCAAAACATGGCAACACAAGAAAATTTTAACACATGGACGCACAATTTTTAACGGTGCATTGAAATGTGCCACGTCTCATATGCCTTGCCTTTTACACAGTAAAAAATAGAATGTTAATTTTAACATTTTTGGCATGTCCCAGAAAGTCCACTCTAAATTTTAAGTTAAAGTAACTCATTCGTCATGTGTTACTTCTTGACAAACTAGAAATGTTAAGTAATTAACACAATACTTTACATTCATTTTTGTTATTGTAACTTTAAGTGTGATGTAAAAATAACATACAAAGTAATTGAAAACTACATGGAAGAGGAGTTACAATAACTCATCGGAAAAGTTGATAGAACATTTTCGTTCATACAATATGAACATTTACTTTTTATGTTATGTTAACACATGATAGTAATTTTTCAACTTAAATTATTTTTGATAGAAACATTTAATTTTAGTAAATTGATTATTTTATATGTCAAAGTTCATGATTATTTGAAGATTTACTTTAACTTCTTTTAGAATGTTAAACTGACTTTGTGACATGTTGATTGTTTAAAATTATTGTGTTAAAAGCATTTGAAATAATATTCCATTTCTAAGAGACATACGCAAAATGTTAAGTTATGAAGTTAACATTAATGTGACATATAAAATTGTTATAAAAATAATAACATATCAGTTGTATGTTAATTTTACATTGAAGTAGTAATCAAAACATGGCAACACAAGAAAATTTTAACACATGGACGCACAATTTTTAACGGTGCATTGAAATGTGCCACGTCTCATATGCCTTGCCTTTTACACAGTAAAAAATAGAATGTTAATTTTAACATTTTTTGCATGTCCCAGAAAGTCCACTCTAAATTTTAAGTTAAAGTAACTCATTCGTCATGTGTTACTTCTTGACAAACTAGAAATGTTAAATAATTAACACAATACTTTACATTCATTTTTGTTATTGTAACTTTAAGTGTGATGTAAAAATAACATACAAAGTAATTGAAAACTACATGGAAGAGAAGTTACAATAACTCATCGGAAAAGTTGATAGAGCATTTTCGTTCATACAATATGAACATTTACTTTGTATGTTATATTAACACATGATAGTAATTTTTCAACTTAAATTATTTTTGATGGAAACATTTAATTTTAGTAAATTTGATTATGTTATATGTCAAAGTTCATGATTATTTGAAGATTTACTTTAACTTCTTTTAGAATGTTAAACTGACTTTGTGACATGTTGATTGTTTAAAATTACTGTGTTAAAAGCATTTGGAATAATATTCCATTTCTAAGAGACATACACAAAATGTTAAGTTATGAAGTTAACATATAAAATTGTTATAAAAATAATAACATATCAGTTGTATGTTAATTTTACATTGAAGTAGTAATCAAAACATGGCAACACAAGAAAATTTTAACATATGGACGCACAATTTTTAACGGTGCATTGAAATGTGCCACGTCTCATATGCCTTGCCTTTTACACAGTAAAAAATAGAATGTTAATTTTAACATTTTTGGCATGTCCCAGAAAGTCCACTCTAAATTTTAAGTTAAAGTAACTCATTCGTCATGTGTTACTTCTTGACAAACTAGAAATGTTAAGTAATTAACACAATACTTTACATTCATTTTTGTCATTGTAACTTTAAGTGTGATGTAAAAATAACATACAAAGTAATTGAAAACTACATGGAAGAGAAGTTACAATAACTCATCGGAAAAGTTGATAGAGCATTTTCGTTCATACAATATGAACATTTACTTTGTATGTTATGTTAACACATGATAGTAATTTTTCAACTTAAATTATTTTTGATCGAAACATTTAATTTTAGTAAATTTGATTATTTTATATGTCAAAGTTCATGATTATTTGAAGATTTACTTTAACTTCTTTTAGAATGTTAAACTGACTTTGTGACATGTTGATTGTTTAAAATTACTGTGTTAAAAGCATTTGGAATAATATTCCATTTCTAAGAGACATACACAAAATGTTAAGTTATGAAGTTAACATATAAAATTGTTATAAAAATAATAACATATCAGTTGTATGTTAATTTTACATTGAAGTAGTAATCAAAACATGGCAACACAAGAAAATTTTAACATATGGACGCACAATTTTTAACGGTGCATTGAAATGTGCCACGTCTCATATGCCTTGCCTTTTACACAGTAAAAAATAGAATGTTAATTTTAACATTTTTGGCATGTCCCAGAAAGTCCACTCTAAATTTTAAGTTAAAGTAACTCATTCGTCATGTGTTACTTCTTGACAAACTAGAAATGTTAAGTAATTAACACAATACTTTACATTCATTTTTGTTATTGTAACTTTAAGTGTGATGTAAAAATAACATACAAAGTAATTGAAAACTACATGGAAGAGAAGTTACAATAACTCATCGGAAAAGTTGATAGAGCATTTTCGTTCATACAATATGAACATTTACTTTGTATGTTATGTTAACACATGATAGTAATTTTTCAACTTAAATTATTTTTGATGGAAACATTTAATTTTAGTAAATTTGATTATTTTATATGTCAAAGTTCATGATTATTTGAAGATTTACTTTAACTTCTTTTAGAATGTTAAACTGACTTTGTGACATGTTGATTGTTTAAAATTACTGTGTTAAAAGCATTTGGAATAATATTCCATTTCTAAGAGACATACACAAAATGTTAAGTTATGAAGTTAACATATAAAATTGTTATAAAATTAATAATGTATCAGTTGTATGTTAATTTTACATTGAAGTAGTAATCAAAACATGGCAACACAAGAAAATTTTAACACATGGACGCACAATTATTAACGGTGCATTGAAATGTGCCACGTCTCATATGCCTTGCCTTTTACACAGTAAAAAATAGAATGTTAATTTTAACATTTTTGGCATGTCCCAGAAAGTCCACTCTAAATTTTAAGTTAAAGTAACTCATTCGTCATGTGTTACTTCTTGACAAACTAGAAATGTTAAGTAATTAACACAATACTTTACATTCATTTTTGTTATTGTAACTTTAAGTGTGATGTAAAAATAACATACAAAGTAATTGAAAACTACATGGAAGAGAAGTTACAATAACTCATCGGAAAAGTTGATAGAGCATTTTCGTTCATACAATATGAACATTTACTTTGTATGTTATGTTAACACATGATAGTAATTTTTCAACTTAAATTATTTTTGATGGAAACATTTAATTTTAGTAAATTGATTATTTTATATGTCAAAGTTCATGATTATTTGAAGATTTACTTTAACTTCTTTTAGAATGTTAAACTGACTTTGTGACATGTTGATTGTTTAAAATTACTGTGTTAAAAGCATTTGGAATAATATTCCATTTCTAAGAGACATACACAAAATGTTAAGTTATGAAGTTAACATATAAAATTGTTATAAAAATAATAACGTATCAGTTGTATGTTAATTTTACATTGAAGTAGTAATCAAAACATGGCAACACAAGAAAATTTTAACACATGGACGCACAATTTTTAACGGTGCATTGAAATGTGCCACGTCTCATATGCCTTGCCTTTTATCGACATGGCTTTTCGTTAGCACGTGTTACGCGTGTGGTCGCGTAATTGCCGTAATGTATTCCTATGTAACGCCGCTGTAAATGTAAAATACTATATGTGAACGGAATTCGCGCATTATTCGCGACAATCGTATGCAAATCGGAACTTTGCATTTCACTCAATAGGGCCACGCGCTGTAGTGATGCGATTGCGATATCGCATCATACAATGCACAGCTTGCGCGATTGTTCCAGTCCGTTAGGCATGATATTTTTATAGGCGTGTTTGCACCGCATAAATTGTTTTTTTTAACGGTAATCTGATATCTTACGACGATTCCCGTATTCGTATTCGTAAACATCGCATTCAAGTTGTCCTTGATTTATAAAAAGAATCATTGATTTAAAAAGAAGAAAGCGAGCTGCAAGAATGCAGAGAGATCGCGCTTCTTCGTACACGCGTGATCGTTATCTCTGATCGAAAAATAAGTGTGCTTGTTTTTAGTTTTTCATTATTAAATTCGCCTGGTTTGTAGAATCTATCTGGTCCACGGGAGAGATCGTTCGCCTCGTTTGTTCTGAAAGAGAAATAAACGCGATTCTCTCTCCAAGAATTTCTTACAATTAATCACTTACAATCACTCATTTGTATTCTTCGTAGCGGCGGGTCACCGCAAAAGGTACGTAAATACGTTGCCGTTACGATTTCTTGTGCAGCGTTCGTGAACAAGTCGTGCTCGCCGCACACATACTCACGTGAACTAGATCGAAAGAGACGGAAGAAGATAGGATAAGGTGTTGCGCAAAAAATCTTCATAAGATCATACGATATGTGGCGATATATAGCGCAACGAGACAGTCGGTGTGTTACATGTTATCGTGGTGTCACGTTGAAAGTTCAGTTTGCAGTTGCAACCGACAGCAAGAATAACCGGCGTTATTCAAGGATACCTTCGAAAGTGTCGAATTAATTCGCTCGTACATTAAGTAAGGTTTTTAACGATTATTTACATTCGGAATAATAAACGAGACCGCTTTACATTAATTTTTGTACATTGATTTGGTTTTACACTGATTACATTTTATCTGGATAATTTTGCACACGTGATAAACCAAAGTGATGTAAATCTAATGCTCGTTCATTGCTTTATCGCAGAAAATTCTTAAAGAATGGCAGCGAAGGCTATTCGAGAGGCAACCGGGAAAGATCTAATCAATCGTAAGCTTCCCCTCGGGACGAAAGCAGCGAAATGCCGATTCGTGCCCGTCACGGAAAATACAAATTGGGTTGATATCGTCGACGACTATCCGTGGCTCAAAACAGAGAAACTAGTGGTCAAGCCGGATCAGTTAATTAAACGTCGTGGGAAACTCGGATTGATCAAGGTGAACGCGGATCTACCGACGGTGCAGAAATGGATTGAGCAACACATGAACAAGGAACAACGAGTCGGTAAAGCGACTGGAAAATTAAAGACGTTTATAATTGAGCCGTTTATACCACACAAGCCGGTAAGTGTTTTTCACGATATACACTTGTAGATAAGACTAGCCTTCAGTTTGCGAAATGCATATATGGTTCAGCAGTAAACCATATTATACATATACACAGTAAAAAATAGAATGTTAATTTTAACATTTTTGGCATGTCCCAGAAAGTCCACTCTAAATTTTAAGTTAAAGTAACTCATTCGTCATGTGTTGCTTCTTGACAAACTAGAAATGTTAAGTAATTAACACAATACTTTACATTCATTTTTGTTATTGTAACTTTAAGTGTGATGTAAAAATAACATACAAAGTAATTGAAAACTACATGGAAGAGAAGTTACAATAACTCATCGGAAAAGTTGATAGAGCATTTTTATTCATACAATATGAACATTTACTTTGTATGTTATATTAACACATGATAGTAATTTTTCAACTTAACTTATTTTTGATGGAAACATTTAATTTTAGTAAATTTGATTATTTTATATGTCAAAGTTCATGATTATTTGAAGATTTACTTTAACTTCTTTTAGAATGTTAAACTGACTTTGTGACATGTTGATTGTTTAAAATTACTGTGTTAAAAGCATTTGGAATAATATTCCATTTCTAAGAGACATACACAAAATGTTAAGTTATGAAGTTAACATATAAAATTGTTATAAAAATAATAACATATCAGTTGTATGTTAATTTTACATTGAAGTAGTAATCAAAACATGGCAACACAAGAAAATTTTAACACATGGACGCACAATTTTTAACGGTGCATTGAAATGTGCCACGTCTCATATTCCTTGCCTTTTACACAGTAAAAAATAGAATGTTAATTTTAACATTTTTGGCATGTCCCAGAAAGTCCACTCTAAATTTTAAGTTAAAGTAACTCATTCGTCATGTGTTGCTTCTTGACAAACTAGAAATGTTAAGTAATTAACACAATACTTTACATTCATTTTTGTTATTGTAACTTTAAGTGTGATGTAAAAATAACATACAAAGTAATTGAAAACTACATGGAAGAGAAGTTACAATAACTCATCGGAAAAGTTGATAGAGCATTTTCGTTCATACAATATGAACATTTACTTTGTATGTTATGTTAACACATGATAGTAATTTTTCAACTTAAATTATTTTTGATAGAAACATTTAATTTTAGTAAATTTGATTATTTTATATGTCAAAGTTCATGATTATTTGAAGATTTACTTTAACTTCTTTTAGAATGTTAAACTGACTTTGTGACATGTTGATTGTTTAAAATTATTGTGTTAAAAGCATTTGAAATAATATTCCATTTCTAAGAGACATACACAAAATGTTAAGTTATGAAGTTAACATATAAAATTGTTATAAAATTAATAACGTATCAGTTGTATGTTAATTTTACATTGCAGTAGTAATCAAAACATGGCAACACAAGAAAATTTTAACACATGGACGCACAATTTTTAACGGTGCATTGAAATGTGCCACGTCTCATATGCCTTGCCTTTTACACAGTAAAAAATAGAATGTTAATTTTAACATTTTTGGCATGTCCCAGAAAGTCCACTCTAAATTTTAAGTTAAAGTAACTCATTCGTCATGTGTTGCTTCTTGACAAACTAGAAATGTTAAGTAATTAACACAATACTTTACATTCATTTTTGTTATTGTAACTTTAAGTGTGATGTAAAAATAACATACAAAGTAATTGAAAACTACATGGAAGAGAAGTTACAATAACTCATCGGAAAAGTTGATAGAGCATTTTCGTTCATACAATATGAACATTTACTTTGTATGTTATGTTAACACATGATAGTAATTTTTCAACTTAAATTATTTTTGATAGAAACATTTAATTTTAGTAAATTTGATTATTTTATATGTCAAAGTTCATGATTATTTGAAGATTTACTTTAACTTCTTTTAGAATGTTAAACTGACTTTGTGACATGTTGATTGTTTAAAATTATTGTGTTAAAAGCATTTGAAATAATATTCCATTTCTAAGAGACATACACAAAATGTTAAGTTATGAAGTTAACATATAAAATTGTTATAAAATTAATAACGTATCAGTTGTATGTTAATTTTACATTGCAGTAGTAATCAAAACATGGCAACACAAGAAAATTTTAACACATGGACGCACAATTTTTAACGGTGCATTGAAATGTGCCACGTCTCATATGCCTTGCCTTTTACACAGTAAAAAATAGAATGTTAATTTTAACATTTTTGGCATGTCCCAGAAAGTCCACTCTAAATTTTAAGTTAAAGTAACTCATTCGTCATGTGTTACTTCTTGACAAACTAGAAATGTTAAGTAATTAACACAATACTTTACATTCATTTTTGTTATTGTAACTTTAAGTGTGATGTAAAAATAACATACAAAGTAATTGAAAACTACATGGAAGAGGAGTTACAATAACTCATCGGAAAAGTTGATAGAGCATTTTCGTTCATACAATATGAACATTTACTTTGTATGTTATATTAACACATGATAGTAATTTTTCAACTTAAATTATTTTTGATAGAAACATTTAATTTTAGTAAATTTGATTATTTTATATGTCAAAGTTCATGATTATTTGAAGATTTACTTTAACTTCTTTTAGAATGTTAAACTGACTTTGTGACATGTTGATTGTTTAAAATTATTCTGTTAAAAGCATTTGAAATAATATTCCATTTCTAAGAGACATAGACAAAATGTTAAGTTATGAAGTTAACATATAAAATTGTTATAAAAATAATAACATATCAGTTGTATGTTAATTTTACATTGCAGTAGTAATCAAAACATGGCAACACAAGAAAATTTTAACACATGGACGCACAATTTTTAACGGTGCATTGAAATGTGCCACGTCTCATATGCCTTGCCTTTTACACAGTAAAAAATAAAATGTTAATTTTAACATTTTTTGCATGTCCCAGAAAGTCCACTCTAAATTTTAAGTTAAAGTAACTCATTCGTCATGTGTTACTTCTTGACAAACTAGAAATGTTAAGTAATTAACACAATACTTTACATTCATTTTTGTTATTGTAACTTTAAGTGTGATGTAAAAATAACATACAAAGTAATTGAAAACTACATGGAAGAGGAGTTACAATAACTCATCGGAAAAGTTGATAGAGCATTTTCGTTCATACAATATGAACATTTACTTTGTATGTTATGTTAACACATGATAGTAATTTTTCAACTTAAATTATTTTTGATAGAAACATTTAATTTTAGTAAATTTGATTATTTTATATGTCAAAGTTCATGATTATTTGAAGATTTACTTTAACTTCTTTTAGCATGTTAAACTGACTTTGTGACATGTTGATTGTTTAAAATTATTGTGTTAAAAGCATTTGAAATAATATTCCATTTCTAAGAGACATACACAAAATGTTAAGTTATGAAGTTAACATATAAAATTGTTATAAAATTAATAACATATCAGTTGTATGTTAATTTTACATTGAAGTAGTAATCAAAACATGGCAACACAAGAAAATTTTAACACATGGACGCACAATTTTTAACGGTGTACATTGCAGTAGTTACATAATATGGTATATATATAATATGGTTTATTCATAATATGTTTTATTCATATTACAGGAGGAAGAAGTTTACGTATGCATCTATTCTCATCGCAAAGCCGACACAATACTGTTTCATCATCAAGGAGGCGTTGATATCGGAGACGTCGACGCCAAGGCCTTGAAATTAGACGTACCGGTTGGCGCTGAGGCACCCGATCGATCTACCTTAATTAATAAGCTCCTGACGAACGTGGTGGACGAGAAAAAAGTGTAATAATGTTTAATCATTCCGGATAATGCGCGGATGATGCGCATCCCTGCGCAGTTTTTCCACTACTTCTCTCCTTTTTACTTCAGGGTGATTTCCGAGTTCATAGAATCTCTTTACAAGCTCTACGTTAATTTATACTTCACCTATCTGGAGATCAATCCACTGGTGGTGACGGACACTGCGATCTACGTGCTCGATCTCGCAGCCAAGTTGGACACCACGGCGGACTTTATATGCAGGCCGGACTGGGGCGAAATTGATTATCCGCCGCCGTTCGGGAGGGACGCCTATCCGGAGGAGGCCTACATCGCCGATCTAGATGCCAAATCTGGCGCCAGCTTGAAGCTAACGATTCTCAATCCGGACGGCCGCGTGTGGACAATGGTTGCCGGTGGCGGTCAGTATAAATGTATTACCCAGCACTCCGGCTTGCGGTTGCTTTTTTATGATATTTGTAACGTGACAATGCAAAGTGTTAGATCGACCATCATCATCTTCGTAGGCGCGTCTGTCATATACTCGGACACGATTTGCGACCTTGGCGCGGCTCACGAATTGGCCAATTACGGTGAGTATTCCGGCGCCCCCAGCGAGCAGCAAACGTACGAGTACGCGAAAACGATATTGAGCCTGATGACGAAGCAGAAGCATCCCGACGGAAAGGTACTTATCGTCGGAGGTGGAATCGCAAATTTCACAAACGTCGCCGCCACGTTCAAGGGCATCGTTAAGGCTCTACAAGAGTACCAGCCCAAGCTGGTGGAACATGACATAAAGATCTTCGTGAGAAGAGCCGGACCTAATTATCAAGAGGGCCTAAGGTAACGGAGAGAGATGTTTTGCGTTCGATGACGTAACGTGAGGGGGTCGCGGTGCGATTGGGATAGATTGATGGTGCTTTAACGCCGTGTTACATTAATAGGATAATACGAGAGGTTGGCAGACGTCTGGCGATTCCTGTTCACGTGTTCGGCCCCGAGACACACATGACGGCTATATGCGCCATGGCGTTGGGAAAGAAACCGATTCCCGACCCGGAAACTCAAGAATTCTCAACCGCAAATTTTCTCTTGCCTTCCGGGCAGGATGTCGGGCCGCCGTCCACGCCGTCCGAAAGTAGCCTACAGTTCGAGCAGCCTAAACCGAGAACTGTCGATGCGGTCGACTCGGCTAACAGTAGGCAGCTTTTCACAAATAAAACGAGATCGATCATATGGGGCATGCAAACGAGGGCCGTGCAGAGTATGCTCGACTTTGACTTCGTCTGCCGGAGGTCCGAGCCGTCCGTCGCCGCGATCGTTTATCCGTTCACGGGCGATCACAAGCAGAAGTTTTACTGGGGCCACAAGGAGGTAAGTCTCTCGCGAAGGAAAATGTCCTGGACGCAGTCTGAGGTAGAAGCATATTTTATCAAAGTTTTTTATTTAGCTACTTAGTTAAATAAAATATTGTCACAACAGGTGCTCATTCCCGTTTACAAACAAATGAAAGATGCCATGGCCAAGCACACAGACGCGGACGTTATGGTCACGTTCGCCTCTCTAAGATCCGCGTATGAGAGTACGATGGAGACGCTGCAATTTCCGCAGATCCGCACGGTTGCCATAATCGCGGAGGGCATACCGGAGAATATGACCAGGAAGTTGATTCTAGCGGCGCAGCGGAAGAACGTGACTATAATTGGACCGGCAACCGTGGGCGGGGTGAAGCCGGGCTGCTTCAAGATCGGCAATACCGGCGGCATGATGGATAATATCCTGCACAGCAAATTGTACAGACCCGGCAGGTAACGCTGGCTCGACGGATCTGACTTGGGAAAATCGATAATCGGTTATTGATTAACTGACGCTGACGTCGTTTTCAGTGTCGCTTACGTTTCCCGCTCCGGTGGCATGTCGAACGAACTGAACAACATAATCTCCAAGGCTTCCAACGGCGTGCTGGAGGGCGTCGCGATCGGCGGCGATCGGTATCCGGGAACCACCTTCATGGATCACATAATGCGCTATCAGAGCAATCCGGACGTGAAACTGATCGCGCTGCTCGGGGAGGTCGGCGGCGTCGAGGAGTACGAAGTGTGCGAAGCGCTGAAGACGAACAGAATCACGAAGCCGCTGATTGCCTGGTGCATCGGCACCTGCGCCAGCATGTTCACTTCCGAGGTGCAGTTCGGTCACGCCGGGTCCATCGCGCACTCCAATCTCGAGACCGCTTCCGCGAAAAATGCGGCGCTCAAGGCCGCCGGCGCGCACGTTCCGAACAGCTTCGACAATCTCGGTGATCTCGTGCAGAACGTTTACGAACAGCTGGTGAATGACTGCACGATAGTACCCGCGCCCGAGGTCCCGCCGCCGACCGTACCGATGGACTACAACTGGGCCAGGGTGAGCTTTATTTTAATTGTCTATTCAGGTATTGCAATTTTTATCGAGAAAAAAAAGCGATAAAATAATTATGGACCTAATGCGTAAGAAAAATATGGCAGATGCTCTAAATACAATTAGAAAACGAGGATTTCTAGTTTAAAATAATTATTATAACAAAAGAATTATTAAACATAATTATTTGAGCAAACATATAACAGATGGATCCATCTTTGCGCGCGTATCTGCATAATTGAAGACTGACTGAATTACCGCCATATACAGGGTGTTTCCTCTAACTGTAGCACTTAGAATATCTCTGCTTCCTTTGATGACATGAAAAAAGTCAAAGGACGAAAATTGTTCGATTCAAAGAAAATTATTTTTTTTAATGTGACCTTTCACAAGATATCAAGGTCATCAACATTTTTTTAAATGAGATGGACGAAATGATGTAGCTTGTAAAAAACAAATTCAACCATACAGAATATGTTGACCTTCAAATGACTTTGAGCCACAAAAATCACGTTTAGGAAAAGAAACTCTATTGTATGTATAATTACAAAGATATAAGGTGTTGTTGGAATATCGCGATAAACTTCATTTGCACGGAACGTACTCAACGAATCATTTCCTGATCGCTGGATTGGACGTGGTGGAAGAATTTCTTGGCCGGCTCGATCACCAGACCTTACGCCTCTTGATTTTTTTCTTTGGGGACACCTAAAAAATGAAGGTTATCGCGATATTCCGACAACACCTGAAGATATGCGAGAAAGAATTCGGCGTGCGTGCACCGCAATTACTCCGGAATCTCTCAAAAACGTAAAACAATCGTTTATTCATCGAATTCGAAAATGTATGGAAGTAAACGGTGATCGTTTCGAACATCTGTAAAAAAGGTATATCTTTGTAGTTAGTTATACGTACAATAAATAGAGTTTCTTTTCCTAAACGTGATTTTTGTGGTTCAAAGTCATTTGAAGGTCAACATATTCTGTATGGTTGAATTTGTTTTTTTACAAGCTACATCATTTCGTTAAGGAAAATATACCATCTCATTTAAAAAAATGTTGATGACCTTGATATCTTGTGAAAGGTCACATTAAAAAAAATAATTTTCTTTGAATCGAACAATTTTCGTCCTTTGACTTTTTTCATATCATCAAAGGAAGCAGAGGTATTCTAAGTGCTACAGTTAGAGGAAACACCCTGTATAATATTTTGTGTGATGTGAGCGCAGGAGCTCGGCCTAATACGCAAACCTGCGTCGTTCATGACGTCGATATGCGACGAACGCGGGCAGGAGCTGCTGTACGCCGGCATACCGGTGACCGAGGTGCTGAAGCAGAACGTGGGCATCGGCGGTGTCGTCTCGCTTCTGTGGTTCCAGCGTTGTTTGCCGCCGACCTACTGCAAGTTCCTCGAAATGTCACTGATGCTTACGGCCGATCATGGACCGGCCGTTTCCGGAGCTCACAACACCATCGTTTGCGCGCGTGCCGGCAAGGATCTGGTCAGCTCCCTCGTTTCTGGACTCCTCACGATCGTAAGTGAAAGTTTAGCGGAGACCACGTGACTACGTGAGAACATGCAGTTCTCGATACTTGAATGATGATGCTTCCGCAGGGTGATCGCTTCGGTGGCGCGTTGGACGGCGCGGCCCGCATGTTCTCCGAGGCGTACGACGCCGGTCTGCATCCGCAGGAATTCGTGAACAACACGCGGAAGAAGGGCAAGCTGATCATGGGCATCGGCCATCGCGTCAAGTCGATCAACAATCCCGACATGCGTGTCAAGCTCATCAAGGAATTCGTGCTGGAGAACTTCCCGGCGAAACCCTTGGTCGAGTACGCCCTCGAGGTCGAGAAGATCACGACCAGCAAGAAGCCTAACCTGATCCTCAACGTGGACGGTATCATCGCCTGCGCGTTCGTCGACATGCTGCGCAACAGCGGTAGCTTCACGAGGGAGGAAGCGCAGGAGTACATTGAAATAGGTGCCATAAACAGCCTGTTCATCCTCGGCCGAAGTATAGGATTTATTGGTACGTGGTTCGCGTTCCTACATTCGCATCGCATAATAAGATCGATCTGACGAGTCGTTTCTCTTTTCAGGTCACTACATGGATCAGAGAAGATTAAAGCAAGGCCTCTACCGTCACCCATGGGACGATATTTCTTACGTCCTGCCGGAGCAATATAATTGAAATTCATCGAACAATGCGTTGGATAGTGCTTTATGTCTCATTGTTAATCATTTTATTCCGAGGACGTCTTAAGGATAAACGAATTAAGACAGAAGAAAAAGAAAGAAAGAGAGAGAAGGGGAGGGAGAAAAAGAGAAACGAATAATCGGTGGTCTACATAGCGAGTGATAAATCGATGAATCATTAATCGGGGTCGGTACATGTAGAATCAATTCACATCGAATCATCGCAGCACAGCACAGCACAGTTCGATAAAACCTTGTAGTCTTACTTTTCGAGAGCTATTTATTGAGGGCAGTCAGCTACTGCCGTGTGGCATTGATCGATTCTTTCCTAATCACGAGATTCCACGCCGCTTCGCGCGTTTGCACATTAAAATTCAGATCTTAGGCACTTGGAACTGGCTACGAGATGCATTCCACGATGTGCATTCCCCTCGCGAGGAGCAAGCGGCGGCACATGAAGCATTTCGCTTGGAATTAGTACGAGGAGGAGCCTAATTAACTAACATGATTTCTAATTAATTAGGTAAAAAGCATTACTAATCACACACACAGATACACACACACACACGTGCACAACTCTAATATATGAATTACAAAGAAAGTAGTAACAAATATATATACATATATATATTTATGAATTCTATGATGTGTTCTGTTCTGAGGAGACCTAACCTAACCCGACCCGACGCAACTCAACGTGTGTGAAGTTAGCCCCGCACTTTTTGAATTTCATCTTTTTCTTGATTGTGCTGAATTGTGCTACGTTTATGTCATATTGTGCCGCAAACCGCAGTTCAATATCTCAAACCGTTTTCGAAAAAAAATAAACGAAAAATTTGGTAGCCCCGCACTTTTCGAATTTTGAATTTTCATTAATTGTGCTGCATTGTGCTACGTTTGTGCTGTATTGTGCCGCAAACCGCAGTTTAACATCTCAAACCGTTTTCGAAAAAAATAAACGAAAAATTTGGTAGCCCCGCACTTTTCGAATTTTGAATTTTCATTAATTGTGCTGCATTGTGCTACGTTTGTGCCATATTGTGCCGCAAACCGCAGTTCAATATCTCAAACCGTTTTCGAAAAAAAATAAACGAAAAATTTGGTAGCCCCGCACTTTTCGAATTTTGAATTTTTATTAATTGTGCTGCATTGTGCTCCGTTTGTGCTGTATTGTGCCGCAAACCGCAGTTCAATATCTCAAACCGTTTTCGAAAAAAAAATAAACGAAAAATTTGGTAGCCCTGCACTTTTCGAATTTTGAATTTTCATTAATTGTGCTGCATTGTGCTACGTTTGTGCCATATTGTGCCGCAAACCGCAGTTCAACATCTCAAACCGTTTTCGAAAAAACATAAACGAAAAATTTGGTAGCCCCGCACTTTTCGAATTTTGAATTTTCATTAATTGTGCTGCATTGTGCTCCGTTTGTGCTGTATTGTGCCGCAAACCGCAGTTCAATATCTCAAACCGTTTTCGAAAAAAAATAAACGAAAAATTTGGTAGCCCCGCACTTTTCGAATTTTGCTGATTTTTTTTATCAATCTCTTTCCATTTTACCTACTACTTTCGATAGTCGTTCATTTTTCTTGACTAGCATAATTCAGCACAATTTACTAAATTCGATTATGTGCCATGGTTTGGACGGTATGGGGTTTTGCATTTTTCTAAACGCATATTCCTAAACTCTAAGTTCCTATCAGCGACTGTTTTGCAAAATCCAGTAATCTGACGAAATTGTGTCATTAGAAAAAGTTGTGCTCATCGATCGCAATCTGGTACAACCGAAAAAAATTCGAAAATGTCAAATTTTTATTTCACTCTCACCATTTTTTGGATAACTTTGACTAATCTTCACGATAATCCACGCTTCTTATGCATGTGTTTCGTAGATTTTGAGTAGCACAATCCAGCACAACTCGCAGAATTCGATTATCGTTCGCCGTTCGTAAGTTATAAGAGTTTGAAATTTTCTATTCCTAAAAAACCGTTACACTTCAGTCCTAACTTTCTCTGTACTGCGATATCTAGCGGTCTGAGGAAATTTTGTCACTTGAAAAAGTTGTTGTGCTACTCTAGCACAATCCGGCAAAAGTGGAAAAAATTCGAAAATTCAAATTTTTGATTCACCCCCACCCCTTTTTCATTAATAATTATCGACTCTCAAATTAATTTCCGATTTTTATGCATGTCTCTCGTAGAGAATGAGTAGTACAACTCAGCACAACTCGCAGAAATTACATATTTGCCTTGCAATGTGATTTTATATGTTTTTTTAATATATCTTTATGAATTTTTTTTATCGAAACAGAATGAAATATTCAAATTTTTCCAACGGCACAACACGGCACAAGTCAACGCCAATTTGGAAAAAAATTTTGAGCTTAATCGCGAAAAAGTGCGGGGCTACCAAATTTTTTTTTTTTCTAAAACGGTTTGAGATGTTGAACTGCGGTTTGCGGCACAATACAGCACAAACGGAGCACAATGCAGCACAATTAATGAAAATTCGAAAAGTGCGGGGCTACCAAATTTTTCGTTATTTTTTTTCTAAAACGGTTTGAGATATTGAATTGCGGTTTGCGGCACAATACAGCACAAACGGAGCACAATGCAGCACATTTAATGAAAATTCAAAATTCGAAAAGTGCGGGGCTACCAAATTTTTCGTTTATTTTTTTTCGAAAACGGTTTGAGATTTGAACTGCGGTTTGCGGCACAATATGCACAAACGAGCACAATGCAGCACAATTAATGAAAATTAAAATTCGAAAAGTGCGGGGCTACCAAATTTTTCGTTATTTTTTTTCGAAAACGGTTTGAGATATTGAATTGCGGTTTGCGGCACAATACAGCACAAACGGAGCACAATGCAGCACAATTAATGAAAATTCAAAATTCGAAAAGTGCGGGGCTACCAAATTTTTCGTTTTTATTTTTTTTCGAAAACGGTTTGAGATATTGAACTGCGGTTTGCGGCACAATACAACACAAACGGAGCACAATGCAGCACAATTAATGAAAATTCAAAATTCGAAAAGTGCGGGGCTACCAAATTTTTCGTTATTTTTTTTCGAAAACGGTTTGAGATATTGAACTGCGGTTTGCGGCACAATACAACACAAACGGAGCACAATGCAGCACAATTAATGAAAATTCAAAATTCGAAAAGTGCGGGGCTACCAAATTTTTCGTTTATTTTTTTTCGAAAACGGTTTGAGATATTGAACTGCGGTTTGTGACACAATACAGCACAAACGGAGCACAATGCAGCACAATTAATGAAAATTCAAAATTCGAAAAGTGCGGGCTACCAAATTTTTTTTTTTTTTTTTCGAAACGTTTGAGATATTGAACTGCGGTTTGTGACACAATACAGTACAAACGGAGCACAATGCAGCACAATTAATGAAAATTCAAAATTCGAAAAGTGCGGGGCTACCAAATTTTTCGTTTATTTTTTTTCGAAAACGGTTTGAGATATTGAACTGCGGTTTGCGGCACAATATGGCACAAACGTAGCATAATTCAGCACAATCAAGAAAAAGATGAAATTCAAAAAGTGCGGGGCTAACTTCACACACGTCGAAACTCAACCTAAATACCTAACTCGACTTAACCTCTCTCGGATTTCGTGACGTTAGATCTGCCCGGGGTGGCTCGCGTGATGCGTGCGCGTGCGGGAATAAACAGCGTCGACGGATCGTGCGGTATTTAATGCAAAGTATGCTGTAATCGGGCATTCCACTCGACTGGATTTCGTATAAATAGAGCGAGAACGGAGAACTTTTTCCCGTTGGGAAAATCGACGGAACGCCCTAAGCCTGGCGATTTGCGTTATCTGTCATTACTCATCATCGTCAGTGTAACAATGGCGTGGACCAACTATCAACGCACGTTGGCTCTACTCCAAGTAATCACGGGCTCGTTCAATACCCTCTCGGTCAAGTAAGTACAATTATTATCACGAATTGTCGTTACCAGGAAGAGAATTACGGAATTACGCGACAATTGCGCGAGAATCGATCCACGCGGGTCGCACTCGACGTGTCAATTCTGACGACGGAATCCGCTTGAAACTCTTCAGGTATGCGGACCGACAAGTGGTGCTCGGCGAGGACGGGCAGCTCAGGCACTTCGACCACCCCTTCATGCAGTCGGCGTTCATGTTCCTCGGGGAGGCTCTCTGCTTCGTAGCGTTTAAGATTTTGTACTATTACTACAACCGGCAGGGCGTGAGTCATCTCCTCTCTTTGCACTCTGAGGGACTCGAGCTGTGTTACTTACTGCGTTACTGAATTTTGCATAGGACGGCTCTGTAGATAACAATCCGCTCACCAAGGGCTCGAGGATCTTCAGCCCCTTCATCCTGCTGGTACCTGCATTGTGCGACATGTGCGCGACGTCCATAATGTACATTGGCCTGAACATGACCTACGCGAGCAGCTTCCAGATGCTGCGTGGCTCGGTGATCGTCTTCACGGGCATGTTCTCCATCGGATTCCTCAACAGGAAGTTGGGGGCGAGGGAATGGACGGGCATTGCCTTTGTCATAACGGGCTTGGCGTTCGTCGGCGCCAGCGACATCCTGACAATGGAGGACAATGATATGAGTACGAACTCGGTGATCACCGGAGACTTGCTCATCATACTTGCGCAGGTACTTGTTTTGCCACCGCAGCTGCAAATCTGAGTCTTTGCTTCTTCGTACGAAACAATTAACTGTCGAATCTCGAACACACAGGTGATAACAGCCGTGCAAATGGTTGTGGAGGAGAAATACGTCGGGGAACAGGACATTCCTGCGCTGCAGGCGATTGGATGGGAAGGTAGGGACGCTCAACACCTTACATTAGAATATCTTTTTTCAATATCAAGATTCAAGTGTCTTATTTTAAATATTAATTTCATCGCTCTACTTATTTATCACTGTAATTGTTTTACAGGTATCTTTGGATTTATTGGCATTTCCATCGCTATGATCCCCCTCAACTACATCTCCGCGCCACCGCCGTTCGCCGACAATTCGCGCGGCACATTGGAAGCCACCGAGGAAGCTCTCGTCGAGATCGGGAGCAACGGCAACTTGTTGATAGCTATTATCGGTCAGTCTGTTTTATTCTTATTATTAGGAGTGTGATTTAGTTTCGAGGGTTTTGCAACAGATGGCTGTAGTGTCAGTTTGTTCCAATAGCTGTTTCCAATAACTGTTCTTTCTTACAGTCTTGACATTATCCATCACATTTAGTAGCATTATAGCAATAGATGCAATAACAGTCGTGTTTAATCATCGTAAAAATGCAACTTCCGAAACAGCATTTTCGACATGCGTTGCTTTTGTTTTTTAATCAAAAGAAAACTGCGGCTGACGGTTATAGAATTCTTGTGGAAACTTATGGTGATTCTGCCCCATCAATTAAGACGCGTGAAGGACAAAGAACGCTCGGGACAACCAAGAAAGCTTGAAAATGCAGATTTGCAAGCATTATTGCACGAAAATCCAACACGATCCACTTCAGAACTTGCCAGAGCATTAAATGTTGATCGTACAACAGTTGCCAAACATTTACATGAAATGGGAAAAATTCAGAAAGAAGGGAAATGGGTTCGACATCAATTATCGGAAAGTGCCATTTGAACATTTGCATTTCGTTGATCGCCAGGCAAAAACAGAAGAGTCTTTTGTCTCGGATTGTTACTGGGGACGAAAAGTGGATCTATTTTGATAATCCGAAACGCAGAAAATCATGGGTGGATCATCAACATCCACTCCGAGACGCAATATTCACGGTTCAAAAGTAATGCTCTGTATTTGGTGGGATAGTGTACTAAATCCGCACGAGACTGCCACGGCTGATTGTTATCGACACCAATTGTACAAGTTGAAGCAAGCATTGGACGAAAAACGACCACCAATTGCGAGTAAACGACGGAAAGTAATTCTTCTTCGTGACAACGCTCGACCTCACGCTGCGTTGTCAGTGAAACAAACACTATTAGAGCTCGAATGGCAAGTCTTACCGCACCCCGCGTATTCTCCATGCGATTATTATTTGTTCCGGTGGATGCAACACGCTTTAGAGGATACACACTTTGATAATTTGGAAGAAGTGCGAAAATTCGTCGACGAATGGATCAACTGAAAAGAAGAGTCATTTTATCGTGGTGGAATCCATCTCTTGCCAGAGCATTAAATGTTGATCGTACAACAGTTGCCAAACATTTACATGAAATGGGAAAAATTCAGAAAGAAGGGAAATGGGTTCGACATCAATTATCGGAAAGTGCCATTTGAACATTTGCATTTCGTTGATCGCCAGGCAAAAACAGAAGAGTCTTTTGTCTCGGATTGTTACTGGGGACGAAAAGTGGATCTATTTTGATAATCCGAAACGCAGAAAATCATGGGTGGATCATCAACATCCACTCCGAGACGCAATATTCACGGTTCAAAAGTAATGCTCTGTATTTGGTGGGATAGTGTACTAAATCCGCACGAGACTGCCACGGCTGATGGTTATCGACACCAATTGTACAAGTTGAAGCAAGCATTGGACGAAAAACGACCACCAATTGCGAGTAAACGACGGAAAGTGATTCTTCTTCGTGACAACGCTCGACCTCACGCTGCGTTGTCAGTGAAACAAACACCATTAGAGCTCGAATGGGAAGTCTTACCGCATCCGCGTATTCTCCATGCGATTATTATTTGTTCCGGTGGATGCAACACGCTTTAGAGGATACACACTTTGATAATTTGGAAGAAGTGCGAAAATTCGTCGACGAATGGATCAACTGAAAAGAAGAGTCATTTTATCGTGGTGGAATCCATCTCTTGCCAGAGCATTAAATGTTGATCGTACAACAGTTGCCAAACATTTACATGAAATGGGAAAAATTCAGAAAGAAGGGAAATGGGTTCGACATCAATTATCGGAAAGTGCCATTTGAACATTTGCATTTCGTTGATCGCCAGGCAAAAACAGAAGAGTCTTTTGTCTCGGATTGTTACTGGGGACGAAAAGTGGATCTATTTTGATAATCCGAAACGCAGAAAATCATGGGTGGATCATCAACATCCACTCCGAGACGCAATATTCACGGTTCAAAAGTAATGCTCTGTATTTGGTGGGATAGTGTACTAAATCCGCACGAGACTGCCACGGCTGATTGTTATCGACACCAATTGTACAAGTTGAAGCAAGCATTGGACGAAAAACGACCACCAATTGCGAGTAAACGACGGAAAGTGATTCTTCTTCGTGACAACGCTCGACCTCACGCTGCGTTGTCAGTGAAACAAACACCATTAGAGCTCGAATGGGAAGTCTTACCGCATCCGCGTATTCTCCATGCGATTATTATTTGTTCCGGTGGATGCAACACGCTTTAGAGGATACACACTTTGATAATTTGGAAGAAGTGCGAAAATTCGTCGACGAATGGATCAACTGAAAAGAAGAGTCATTTTATCGTGGTGGAATCCATCTCTTGCCAGAGCATTAAATGTTGATCGTACAACAGTTGCCAAACATTTACATGAAATGGGAAAAATTCAGAAAGAAGGGAAATGGGTTCGACATCAATTATCGGAAAGTGCCATTTGAACATTTGCATTTCGTTGATCGCCAGGCAAAAACAGAAGAGTCTTTTGTCTCGGATTGTTACTGGGGACGAAAAGTGGATCTATTTTGATAATCCGAAACGCAGAAAATCATGGGTGGATCATCAACATCCACTCCGAGACGCAATATTCACGGTTCAAAAGTAATGCTCTGTATTTGGTGGGATAGTGTACTAAATCCGCACGAGACTGCCACGGCTGATGGTTATCGACACCAATTGTACAAGTTGAAGCAAGCATTGGACGAAAAACGACCACCAATTGCGAGTAAACGACGGAAAGTGATTCTTCTTCGTGACAACGCTCGACCTGACGTTGCGTTATCAGTGAAACAAACACTATTAGAGCTCGAATGGCAAGTCTTACCGCACCCCGCGTATTCTCCATGCGATTATTATTTGTTCCGGTGGATGCAACACGCTTTAGAGGATACACACTTTGATAATTTGGAAGAAGTGCGAAAATTCGTCGACGAATGGATCAACTGAAAAGAAGAGTCATTTTATCGTCATTTCTTGCCAGAAAGATGGGAAAAAGGTATAGAAAACGAAGGAAAATAATTTGATTAAGGTATTCATTCATTATCATATTTAAATACATGCGTTTTTGAGCAAAAAAACCCTCAAAACTAAATCACACCCCTAATACATTACCATCAGCTGTTCATTTCTAGTATTTACACGTTATCGTTTGCCGTTTACAGGTATAGCGTTCAGCATCGCCTTCTTCAATTTCGCCGGTATCAGCGTCACGAAAGAAATGAGCGCGACGACGAGGATGATCTTGGACAGCGTTCGTACGATCGTGATATGGGCCTTCTCCCTAGCCCTCCGGTGGCAGTCTTTCCATTACATGCAGGTACTGTGCAGCGGTTACGTACAATCGAGCGAACTTTTCATGTAGCTACATGGAAAAAAAATACCATCGCAAAACTGGATCCCTTCCGTTGCAGCTCATCGGCTTCGCGATTCTGCTGATCGGCATGGCGTGCTACAACAACATCGTTATACCGCAGTTGGTGAGGAAATGCCGGTGCCGCCTGGGCCGGCACACTTCGTCCAGAAACGAGGATCGTATTATTAATACCGCCGCGGACGATGTGCAAGAAACAATATGAAAGTACGTACGATAAGCCGCATTCGAAGGCATCGTACGCTAATCGCTTACCGCTGATTGAGCGACAAACAAGTTTTCAACGGAAAAGACTAAGCGGAGATCTGTGGAGCTGTACAACGCACGCGCGGAGATGAATAATCGTGGTTCTTACGTCTTTCATTATTACAAGGGAATCACATGCAGCGAGTGATCATGACTCTCGTATCTTCCTTCTTTTACCGCCTGCTGATAAGATACAAGTTTGAAGTAAAGAGAGGCTCTTCCTCAGAAAGATGTGTTCGTACTAGGGCTCGCTATTATACGTTTAAACGGAAACACGTTTACACGTATAATTAGCATATCCGTTCATTAGAAACGTTTTCCCGAATATACGTGTTTTAAGGTATTATAAACGGAAAGCGTTTACACGTATATTAAACGTTTATCTGTTTATAATCGCGCCTTACGTATAAACATTTTTCCACAAGTAAACATTTTTCTCCACCTCTTATTTTTAATTTCATTGGCTCGTCATTGACGTTACACCAAGTCGACGACGACGACGGTGACGACAGTGCACCACGTCAACGACGACGACGGTGACGATGTTGCACCACGTCGACGACGAAGACTACGAGGACGACGACGACGTTATACCACGAGGATAACACAAGCTGAAATTGGTTGCATGTAGTCGATTACCGCATAATTTCAAGTTATTGACCTTCGAAGCTACTTCACATCTTCGAAGCTTCGATCTTTAATTCGTATAATAAACTAGGGATGGGCGATGTCGGGAAAAACAATCGATTATTGATTAATCGTTTGTCCAGATAACCGATTACACATGATTGATTATTTCTTAAACGAATAAGAACAATAACATTGAATAATTGATTAAGCGAAATAAAAAACATCGCCGAAAATAATCTATTATCTATCGAAGACCGATGCATCGAGACAACATCGCCCATCCCTGTAATAATCGTATAATAAACGTTTACCCACAAGTAAACGTTTTTCTGGAAATAAGTGTAAACGTTTAACGTTTAACGTTTAACGTTTACACGTTTACACGTATATTCGATAAACAAAATAAAACCAGAGCCCTAGTTCGTACACGTGAACGAGATTGAGAGAACCACACGCTGGGCAACTCGGAATAATACGTAATATGTTAATTTAATTTTTCCAAGTTTCTAATACGAGTATTTCTGTACAGGATAGACCAACCGATAAGATTCATCACGTACGAGCAGAGTTATAAGTTAATTGTAATCGTTAGAACTTGTCATTAGATCATTTATGCCAAATGTGATAGAGTCCGGGTGACGAGTGAATGTTGAATAATTTTATAATAAGTAATTAATCGATCTAGCCTGATGTTACCAAGTTTACCTTCTTCACTGATAAATTTCTTTAAGGGGATGCTGGAGTTGCTAGTGAACTATTTTTTCACTATAGCGATGGTAATTGCAGTTTCGAAAATTCTCTTTATTGCTTGTGCGGAATAAAAAATCCTTTTCCACAAATGAAGTATAGATAGAAAGAAAGTCCGCTCTACAGGACTTTATATTCAAAATGGAAAAAAGTTAGAAAAGACAAATGCAAGTTTTTACCTTTTTCCATTTTGAATATAACGTCCTGTAGAGCGGGCTTTCTTTCTATCTATACTTCATTTGTGGAAAAGGATTTTTTATTCTGCACAAGCAATAAAGAGAATTTTCGAAACTGCAATTTTTTCACTATAGCGATGGTAATTGCAGTTTCGAAAATTCTCTTCATTGCTTGTGCAGAATAAAAAATCCTTTTCCACAAATGAAGTATAGATAGAAAGAAAGTCCGCTCTACAGGACTTTATATTCAAAATGGAAAAAAGTTAGAAAAGACAAATGCAAGTTTTAACTTTTCTATTTTGAATATAAAGTCCTGTAGAGCGGGCTTTCTTTCTATCTATACTTCATTTGTGGAAAAGGATTTTTTATTCTGCACAAGCAATAAAGAGAATTTTCGAAACTGCAATTACCATCGCTATAGTGAAAAAATAGTTCACTAGCAACTCCAGCATCCCCTTAGCATTAATGTTGATCGTACAACAGTGCCAAACATTTACATGAAATGGGAAAAATTCAGAAAGAAGGGAAATGGGTTCGACATCAATTATCGAAAGTGCCATTTGACATTTCATTTTCGTTGATCGCCAGCAAAAACAGAAGAGTCTTTTTGTCTCGGATTGTTACTGGGGACAAAAGTGGATCTTATTTTGATAATCCGAACGCAGAAAATCATGGTGGATCATCAACATCCACTCCGAGACGAAAATATTCACGGTTCAAAAGTAATGCTCTGTATTTGGTGGGAATAGTGTACATAATCCGCACGAGACTGCCACGGCTGATTGTTATCGACACCAATTGTACAAGTTGAAGCAAGCATTGGACGAAAACGACCACAATTGCGAGTAACGACGGAAAGTAAATTCTTCTTCGTGACAACGCTCGACCTCACGCTGCGTTGTCAGTGAAACAAACACTATTAGAGCTCGAATGGAAGTCTTACCGCATCCGCGTATCTCCATGCGATTATTATTGTTCCGGTGGATGCAACACGCTTTAGAGGATACACACTTTGATAATTTGGAAGAAGTGCGAAAATTCGTCGACGAATGGATCAACTGAAAAGAAGAGTCATTTATCGTGGTGGAATCCATCTCTTGCCAGAGCATTAAATGTTGATCGTACACAGTTGCCAAACATTTACATGAAATGGGAAATTCAGAAAGAAGGGAAATGGGTTCGACATCAATTATCGGAAAGTGCCATTTGAACATTTGCATTTCGTTGATCGCCAGGCAAAAACAGAAGAGTCTTTTGTCTCCGGATTGTTACTGGGGACGAAAAGTGGATCTATTTTTGATAATCCGAAACGCAGAAAATCATGGGTGGATCATCAACATCCACTCCGAGACGCAATATTCACGGTTCAAAAGTAATGCTCTGTATTTGGTGGATAGTGTACTAAATCCGGACGAACTGCCACGGCTGATGTTATCGACACAATTGTACAAGTTGAAGCAAGCATTGGACGAAAAACGACCACCAATTGCGAGTAAACGACGGAAAGTGATTTCTTCTTCGTGACAACGCTCGACCTACGTTGCGTTATCAGTGAAACAAACACTATTAGAGCTCGAATGGCAAGTCTTACCGCACCCCGCGTATTCTCCATGCGATTATTATTTGTTCCGGTGGATGCAACACGCTTTAGAGGATACACACTTTGATAATTTGGAAGAAGTGCGAAAATTCGTCGACGAATGGATCAACTGAAAAGAAGAGTTCATTTTATCGTCATTTTGCCAGAAAGATGGGAAAAAGGTATAGAAAACGAAGGAAAATAATTTGATTAAGGTATTCATTCATTATCATATTTAAATACATGCGTTTTTGAGCAAAAAACCCTCAAAACTAAATCACTACCCTAATACATTACCATCAGCTGTTCGATTAAAGAAGAGTCATTTTATCGTGGTGGAATCCATCTCTTGCCAGAGCATTAAATGTTGATCGTACAACAGTTGCCAAACATTTACATGAAATGGGAAAAATTCAGAAAGAAGGGAAATGGGTTCGACATCAATTATCGGAAAGTGCCATTTGAACATTTGCATTTCGTTGATCGCCAGGCAAAACAGAAGAGTCTTTTGTCTCGGATTGTTACTGGGGACGAAAAGTGGATCTATTTTGATAATCCGAAACGCAGAAAATCATGGGTGGATCATCAACATCCACTCCGAGACGCAATATTCACGGTTCAAAAGTAATGCTCTGTATTTGGTGGGATAGTGTACTAAATCCGCACGAGACTGCCACGGCTGATGGTTATCGACACCAATTGTACAAGTTGAAGCAAGCATTGGACGAAAAACGACCACCAATTGCGAGTAAACGACGGAAAGTGATTCTTCTTCGTGACAACGCTCGACCTCACGCTGCGTTATCAGTGAAACAAACACTATTAGAGCTCGAATGGCAAGTCTTACCGCACCCCGCGTATTCTCCATGCGATTATTATTTGTTCCGGTGGATGCAACACGCTTTAGAGGATACACACTTTGATAATTTGGAAGAAGTGCGAAAATTCGTCGACGAATGGATCAACTGAAAAGAAGAGTCATTTTATCGTCATCTCTTGCCAGAAAGATGGGAAAAAGGTATAGAAAACGAAGGAAAATAATTTGATTAAGGTATTCATTCATTATCATATTTAAATACATGCGTTTTTGAGCAAAAAAACCCTCAAAACTAAATCACACCCCTAATACATTACCATCAGCTGTTCATTTCTAGTATTTACACGTTATCGTTTGCCGTTTACAGGTATAGCGTTCAGCATCGCCTTCTTCAATTTCGCCGGTATCAGCGTCACGAAAGAAATGAGCGCGACGACGAGGATGATCTTGGACAGCGTTCGTACGATCGTGATATGGGCCTTCTCCCTAGCCCTCCGGTGGCAGTCTTTCCATTACATGCAGGTACTGTGCAGCGGTTACGTACAATCGAGCGAACTTTTCATGTAGCTACATGGAAAAAAAATACCATCGCAAAACTGGATCCCTTCCGTTGCAGCTCATCGGCTTCGCGATTCTGCTGATCGGCATGGCGTGCTACAACAACATCGTTATACCGCAGTTGGTGAGGAAATGCCGGTGCCGCCTGGGCCGGCACACTTCGTCCAGAAACGAGGATCGTATTATTAATACCGCCGCGGACGATGTGCAAGAAACAATATGAAAGTACGTACGATAAGCCGCATTCGAAGGCATCGTACGCTAATCGCTTACCGCTGATTGAGCGACAAACAAGTTTTCAACGGAAAAGACTAAGCGGAGATCTGTGGAGCTGTACAACGCACGCGCGGAGATGAATAATCGTGGTTCTTACGTCTTTCATTATTACAAGGGAATCACATGCAGCGAGTGATCATGACTCTCGTATCTTCCTTCTTTTACCGCCTGCTGATAAGATACAAGTTTGAAGTAAAGAGAGGCTCTTCCTCAGAAAGATGTGTTCGTACTAGGGCTCGCTATTATACGTTTAAACGGAAACACGTTTACACGTATAATTAGCATATCCGTTCATTAGAAACGTTTTCCCGAATATACGTGTTTTAAGGTATTATAAACGGAAAGCGTTTACACGTATATTAAACGTTTATCTGTTTATAATCACGCCTTACGTATAAACATTTTTCCACAAGTAAACATTTTTCTCCACCTCTTATTTTTAATTTCATTGGCTCGTCATTGACGTTACACCAAGTCGACGACGACGACGGTGACGACAGTGCACAACGTCAACGACGACGACGGTGACGATGTTGCACCACGTCGACGACGAAGACTACGAGGACGACGACGACGTTATACCACGAGGATAACACAAGCTGAAATTGGTTGCATGTAGTCGATTACCGCATAATTTCAAGTTATTGACCTTCGAAGCTACTTCACATCTTCGAAGCTTCGATCTTTAATTCGTATAATAAACTAGGGATGGGCGATGTCGGGAAAAACAATCGATTATTGATTAATCGTTTGTCCAGATAACCGATTACACATGATTGATTATTTCTTAAACGAATAAGAACAATAACATTGAATAATTGATTAAGCGAAATAAAAAACATCGCCGAAAATAATCTATTATCTATCGAAGACCGATGCATCGAGACAACATCGCCCATCCCTGTAATAATCGTATAATAAACGTTTACCCACAAGTAAACGTTTTTCTGGAAATAAGTGTAAACGTTTAACGTTTAACGTTTAACGTTTACACGTATATTCGATAAACAAAATAAAACCAGAGCCCTAGTTCGTACACGTGAACGAGATTGAGAGAACCACACGCTGGGCAACTCGGAATAATACGTAATATGTTAATTTAATTTTTCCAAGTTTCTAATACGAGTATTTCTGTACAGGATAGACCAACCGATAAGATTCATCACGTACGAGCAGAGTTATAAGTTAATTGTAATCGTTAGAACTTGTCATTAGATCATTTATGCCAAATGTGATAGAGTCCGGGTGACGAGTGAATGTTGAATAATTTTATAATAAGTAATTAATCGATCTAGCCTGATGTTACCAAGTTTACCTTCTTCACTGATAAATTTCTTTAAGGGGATGCTGGAGTTGCTAGTGAACTATTTTTTCACTATAGCGATGGTAATTGCAGTTTCGAAAATTCTCTTTATTGCTTGTGCGGAATAAAAAATCCTTTTCCACAAATGAAGTATAGATAGAAAGAAAGTCCGCTCTACAGGACTTTATATTCAAAATGGAAAAAAGTTAGAAAAGACAAATGCAAGTTTTAACTTTTCTATTTTGAATATAAAGTCCTGTAGAGCGGGCTTTCTTTCTATCTATACTTCATTTGTGGAAAAGGATTTTTTATTCTGCACAAGCAATAAAGAGAATTTTCGAAACTGCAATTACCATCGCTATAGTGAAAAAATAGTTCACTAGCAACTCCAGCATCCCCTTAACTTCTCTGATAAATTGCTTAAATATTCTCTATTTTCTCTCTTGGGGTCCGTCGATTTTTCTATTCGATATATCGCATGAATAAGATCTATAAACACGATATAAAATATTTTATATGTATTTTTATTACGTTGATATGAAAAAAATAAATAAAGATATTTATATCGCAGAAAATACACGAGCTTTCAATCATTCCGGGTTTTGAAAGTCCCTCGCTTTCGATGCGCCTCCGACTTCAGGGGAAACTGAAGTTGCTAGTGAACTATTTTTTCACTATAGCGATGGTAATTGCAGTTTCGAAAATTCTCTTTATTGCTTGTGCAGAATAAAAACTCCTTTTCCACAAATGAAGTATAGATAGAAAGAAAGTCCGCTCTACAGGACTTTATATTCAAAATGGAAAAAAGTTAGAAAAGACAAATGCAAGTTTTAACTTTTCTATTTGAATATAAATCCTGTAGAGCGGGCTTTCTTTCTATCTATACTTCATTTGTGGAAAAGGATTGTTTATTCTGCACAAGCAATAAAGAGAATTGTCGAAACTGCAATTACCATCGCTATAGTGAAAAAATAGTTCACTAGCAACTCCAGCATCCCCTTAACTTCTCTGATAAATTGCTTAAATATTCTCTATTTTCTCTCTTGGGGTCCGTCGATTTTTCTATTCGATATATCGCATGAATAAGATCTATAAACGCGATATAAAATATTTTATATGTATTTTTATTACGTTGATATGAAAAAAATAAATAAAGATATTTATATCGCAGAAAATACACGAGCTTTCAATCATTTCCGGGTTTTGAAAGTCCCTCGCTTTCGATGCGCCTCCGACTTCAGGGGAAACTGAAGTTGCTAGTGAACTATTTTTTCACTATAGCGATGGTAATTGCAGTTTCGAAAATTCTCTTCATTGCTTGTGCAGAATAAAAAATTCTTTTCCACAAATGAAGTATAGATAGAAAGAAAGTCCGCTCTACAGGACTTTATATTCAAAATGGAAGAAAGTTAGAGAAGACAAATGCAAGTTTTAACTTTTCTATTTTGAATATAAAGTCCTGTAGAGCGGGCTTTCTTTCTATCTATACTTCATTTGTGGAAAAGGATTTTTTATTCTGCACAAGCAATAAAGAGAATTTCGAAACTGCAATTACCATCGCTATAGTGAAAAATAGTTCACTAGCAACTCCAGCATCCCCTTAACTTCTCTGATAAATTGCTTAAATATTCTCTATTTTCTCTCTTGGGGTCCGTCGATTTTTCTATTCGATATATCGCATGAATAAGATCTATAAACACGATATAAAATATTTTATATGTATTTTTATTACGTTGATATGAAAAAAATAAATAAAGATATTTATATCGCAGAAAATGCACGAGCTTTCAATCATTTCCGGGTTTTGAAAGTCCCTCGCTTTCGATGCGCCTCCGACTTCAGGGGAAACTGAAGTTGCTAGTGAACTATTTTTTCACTATAGCGATGGTAATTGCAGTTTCGAAAATTCTCTTATTGCTTGTGCAGAATAAAAAATCCTTTTCCACAAATGAAGTATAGATAGAAAGAAAGTCCGCTCTACAGGACTTTATATTCAAAATGGAAAAAAGTTAGAAAAGACAAATGCAAGTTTTAACTTTTCTATTTTGAATATAAAATCCTGTAGAGCGGGCTTTCTTTCTATCTAATACTTCATTTGTGGAAAAGGATTGTTTATTCTGCACAAGCAATAAAGAGAATTTTCGAAACTGCAATTACCATCGCTATAGTGAAAAAATAGTTCACTAGCAACTCCAGCATCCCCTTAACTTCTCTGATAAATTGCTTAAATATTCTCTATTTTCTCTCTTGGGGTCCGTCGATTTTTCTATTCGATATATCGCATGAATAAGATCTATAAACACGATATAAAATATTTTATATGTATTTTTATTACGTTGATATGAAAAAAATAAATAAAGATATTTATATCGCAGAAAATGCACGAGCTTTCAATCATTTCCGGGTTTTGAAAGTCCCTCGCTTTCGATGCGCCTCCGACTTCAGGGGAAACTGAAGTTGCTAGTGAACTATTTTTTCACTATAGCGATGGTAATTGCAGTTTCGAAAATTCTCTTCATTGCTTGTGCAGAATAAAAAATTCTTTTCCACAAATGAAGTATAGATAGAAAGAAAGTCCGCTCTACAGGACTTTATATTCAAAATGGAAGAAAGTTAGAGAAGACAAATGCAAGTTTTAACTTTTTTCCAGTTTGAATATAAAATCCTGTAGAGCGGGCTTTCTTTCTATCTATACTTCATTTGTGGAAAAGGATTGTTTATTCTGCACAAGCAATAAAGAGAATTTTCGAAACTGCAATTACCATCGCTATAGTGAAAAAATAGTTCACTAGCAACTCCAGCATCCCCTTAACTTCTCTGATAAATTGCTTAAATATTCTCTATTTTCTCTCTTGGGGTCCGTCGATTTTTCTATTCGATATATCGCATGAATAAGATCTATAAACACGATATAAAATATTTTATATGTATTTTTATTACGTTGATATGAAAAAAATAAATAAAGATATTTATATCGCAGAAAATGCACGAGCTTTCAATCATTTCCGGGTTTTGAAAGTCCCTCGCTTTCGATGCGCCTCCGACTTCAGGGCGATGGTCCGCGAGCGGCGCTAGTGTCGAGCAGCGCTGTGCGCGTGTGAGCGTACGCGACTCGGCGATGTTGACGTTTGATTTATCCGCGTTGTTGCGAGCACGGATATCACCAGGGTACGACGAATAATGCCAGTGACCTGCCCGTGAGCGTGCGACGTCGCGGCCGCGATCGCGTCCCTGGTGCCGAGGCTTGATCCCGTCGGCGGGGCACGCGATCTCCGGAGTAGAGTGCACGCAGAGAGCCGCTCCAGCTCCGATGCACGGGGCGCCATATTGGTTCGTGAGAGCACCGTCCGAGTCGGTAGGACCCGTGGCGAGCGTACCGTCGTTCTCGCGTCGCGGATGAACCCAGTGTGACACGCCGACGGACGACGACGATGGAGGAGACGAAGATTATCTATCACATGGACGACGAGGAGACGCCGTACCTGGTGAAGCTCAACATATCGCCGGAGCGGGTGACCCTGGCCGACTTCAAGAACATCTTGAATCGGCCGAATTACAAGTACTTCTTCAAGTCAATGGACGATGACTTCGGGTAAGTGTCAGGGCGACGCGCACGACGGATCCGCGCCTCACCCTCTCCCTCCGTCGCCCTTCGCGCGAGGTAGAGTAAAAGATGCCGTCGGATCGCCCTCGCGCGTTGTTTTGACCCGGAGGACGCGAGTCATTGCTCCGAGCCGATTGACTTCCGACTCGCGGAGTGCGACGTGCGTCGTGTTGTGCGTGCACGACTCCGCCGGCGAGGCCGTGACCATTCTCGAACGCCAGTCCTGCGACTGCCACGAGCTTCTTTTGTTGTGATGCCGTGGGCGTGTTGTTGACCGTGCGCTTCGCATTTTGCGTAATCGGTAATGACGATGAGCGATGACCCGCTTCGGAGAAGAATCTTTCTCCGCGATCCCGAGAACTCTTCTATTAATTTTCGTGTCAATCGAATTAATCGGTCTCGCAGTGAACGCAAACAACTTCGATTAAAGTTAGTTAAAGCATTTTTGAAGTTACGTATATTTACAATCTGCATTGCAAATTGTAGATCGGTATACAGAAACGTTGTTATTGTTGTCCTTTAATTAAAATTACTAAAATTACTGTTGTCCTCAATGCTAATGATTTAAGTAAAACTCCTTTCCCTTTGTTTTGCATCAGTGTGGTGAAGGAAGAAATTATAGACGACGACGCTCACCTGCCATGTTTCAATGGTCGAGTTATTTCTTGGGTAAGACTTGCAAATGTTGTATAAAAATATCGCTTCGGCATTTTAAAATTATCTCTTCTGACAAAAGTTGTCGGATATATTTATAAAACACTTTTGTGCATGCATGTATTCTCGCAACGGAATCTTTTTCCTTCATATCTTTGCAAAGCAGAAAATTGGTGTGTGATTTAATCAAACGATACTGTTTGCGACAGTTGGTGTCCGCGGAAGGCAGCAACGTGTCGGATGGCGCGTCTCAATGTACAGACTCCATGGCACACAGCGAGGCAAAACATGATCGTGTGGATCACGTCACTCCAGGGCACGGTAACAGGGGAACAGCTCCACTCTCACACGACGACACATTAACGGAGACGGAAAGTATCATCAGCAGCCGGCAAGGACATCATTTACATAAAAGCTCGAGGCATCATTCAGAAAAATACGAGAAATACAATAAATATAACGGTACGGTAACACAATTTGGAGGCGCAATAAATACTTTTTCAATTATTAATTTATTACATTATCAGAGACATAATTAATTCTATAATTATATTGGGTTGGCCAAAAAGTAATTGCGTTTTTTTCCAATAGATGGACATACATGTCTTGAAATGTAACTAACTTCATTCTAAACCGCAAATTCATTATGTAGGTTAACAACTCACAGTTCAAGCTTGTTTTACAAAAAGAAAGCACACGATTTCGTTAACAATTGTTTGTTTGCCGTCGATTTCAAAATGGAAAATCAAAAAGAACATTTTCCTCATATTTTGTTTTATTACTTCTGAAAAGGGAAAAACGCTGTGCAAGCTCATAAAAAGTTATGTGATGTATATGGCGAAGATGCTTTAAAACTGCGGCAGTGTCAAAATTGGGTTACTAAATTTCAATCTGGAGATTTTAATGTGAAAGATGCACCACGCTCAGGAAGGCCAATCGAAATTGATGATGGCAAAATAAAGGCACTGATCGATTCCAATCGGCGTTTAACGACCCGAGAGATTGCTGAGAATCTTAACATATCGAAAGCGAGTGTTGAAAACCATTTAAAACGACTTGGATACATTAGTAAGCTCGGTACTTGGGTACCACGTGAGCTCAAAGAAATTCATCTCACTAAGCGTATTGACATCTGCGATTCTCTTTCGAAACGTGAGGAAAATGATGCATTTTTGAAACGTATGATAACAGGCGACGAAGAATCGATCGTCTACAACGACGTCAAACGAAAAAGATCGTGATGAACCTGCTGAAAGCACTTGAAAAGCAGATATTCACCAAAGAAAGATTACGCTGTCAGTCTGGCGGGACTTTAAAGGTATTGTGTATTTTGAGCTGCTTGCAGGAATCAACCATTAATTCAGACGTATACTGTCGTCAACTGGATAAATTAAACGATGCCATCAAACAGAAACGTCGAGAATTGGTGAATCGCAAAGGTGTTGCGTTTCGCCATGATAACGCTAGACCACGTACAAGTTTGGTCACTCGTGAAAAATTGTTGCAGCTTGGATGGGATGTGTTACCACATCCACCATATTCGCCAGACCTGGCACCATCAGATTACCATTCGTTTCGTTCTTTGCAAAACGCCTTGAGTGGTAAAACCTTGACTGCTGATGAGGATATCAAATCGTTGGAATTGTTTTTTGCTGAAAAAGATAAGAACTTTTTTGAGCGCGGAATGATGAAGTTGCCTGAAAAATGGCAAAAGATAATCAAACAAAATGGACAATATATTGTTTGATAAAGTTTTTGTTTCCCATGAAAAATTCGCCTTTTAGTTATATAAAAAAAAACGCAATTACTTTTTGGCCAACCCAATATATGGCGAAGATGCTTTAAAACTGCGGCAGTGTCAAAATTGGGTTACTAAATTTCAATCTGGAGATTTTAATGTGAAAGATGCACCACGCTCAGGAAGGCGAATCGAAATTGATGATGGCAAAATAAAGGCACTGATCGATTCCAATCGGCGTTTAACGACCCGAGAGATTGCTGAGAATCTTAACATATCGAAAGCGAGTGTTGAAAACCATTTAAAACGACTTGGATACATTAGTGGGCTCGGTATTGGGTACCACGTGAGCTCAAAGAAATTCATCTCACTAAGCGTATTGACATCTGCGATTCTCTTTCGAAACGTGAGGAAAATGATGCATTTTTGAAACGTATGATAACAGGCGACGAAAAATCGATCGTCTACAACAACGTCAAACGAAAAAGATCGTGATGAACCTGCTGAAAGCACTTGAAAAGCAGATATTCACCAAAGAAAGATTACGCTGTCAGTCTGGCGGGACTTTAAAAGTATTGTGTATTTTGAGCTGCTTGCAGGCAATCAAACCATTAATTCAGACGTATACTGTCGTCAACTGGATAAATTAAACGATGCCATCAAACAGAAACGTCGAGAATTGGTGAATCGCAAAGGTGTTGCGTTTCGCCATGATAACGCTAGACCACGTACAAGTTTGGTCACTCGTGAAAAATTGTTGCAGCTTGGATGGGATGTGTTACCACATCCACCATATTCGCCAGACCTGGCACCATCAGATTACCATTCGTTTCGTTCTTTGCAAAACGCCTTGAGTGGTAAAACCTTGACTGCTGATGAGGATATCAAATCGTTGGAATTGTTTTTTGCTGAAAAAGATAAGAACTTTTTTGAGCGCGGAATGATGAAGTTGCCTGAAAAATGGCAAAAGATAATCAAACAAAATGGACAATATATTGTTTGATAAAGTTTTTGTTTCCCATGAAAAATTCGCCTTTTAGTTATATAAAAAAAACGCAATTACTTTTTGGCCAACCCAATATATGGCGAAGATGCTTTAAAACTGCGGCAGTGTCAAAATTGGGTTACTAAATTTCAATCTGGAGATTTTAATGTGAAAGATGCACCACGCTCAGGAAGGCCAATCGAAATTGATGATGGCAAAATAAAGGCACTGATCGATTCCAATCGGCGTTTAACGACCCGAGAGATTGCTGAGAATCTTAACATATCGAAAGCGAGTGTTGAAAACCATTTAAAACGACTTGGATACATTAGTGGGCTCGGTACTTGGGTACCACGTGAGCTCAAAGAAATTCATCTCACTAAGCGTATTGACATCTGCGATTCTCTTTCGAAACGTGAGGAAAATGATGCATTTTTGAAACGTATGATAACAGGCGACGAAGAATCGATCGTCTACAACAACGTCAAACGAAAAAGATCGTGATGAACCTGCTGAAAGCACTTGAAAAGCAGATATTCACCAAAGAAAGATTACGCTGTCAGTCTGGCGGGACTTTAAAGGTATTGTGTATTTGGAGCTGCTTGCAGGCAATCAAACCATTAATTCAGACGTATACTGTCGTCAACTGGATAAATTAAACGATGCCATCAAACAGAAACGTCGAGAATTGGTGAATCGCAAAGGTGTTGCGTTTCGCCATGATAACGCTAGACCACGTACAAGTTTGGTCACTCGTGAAAAATTGTTGCAGCTTGGATGGGATGTGTTACCACATCCACCATATTCGCCAGACCTGGCACCATCAGATTACCATTCGTTTCGTTCTTTGCAAAACGCCTTGAGTGGTAAAACCTTGACTGCTGATGAGGATATGAAATCGTTGTTGGAATTGTTTTTTGCTGAAAAAGATAAGAACTTTTTTGAGCGCGGAATCATGAAGATGCCTGAAAAATGGCAAAAGATAATCAAACAAAATGGACAATATATTGTTTGATAAAGTTTTTGTTTCCCATGAAAAATTCGCCTTTTAGTTATATAAAAAAAACGCAATTACTTTTTGGCCAACCCAATATATGGCGAAGATGCTTTAAAACTGCGGCAGTGTCAAAATTGGGTTACTAAATTTCAATCTGGAGATTTTAATGTGAAAGATGCACCACGCTCAGGAAGGCCAATCGAAATTGATGATGGCAAAATAAAGGCACTGATCGATTCCAATCGGCGTTTAACGACCCGAGAGATTGCTGAGAATCTTAACATATCGAAAGCGAGTGTTGAAAACCATTTAAAACGACTTGGATACATTAGTGGGCTCGGTACTTGGGTACCACGTGAGCTCAAAGAAATTCATCTCACTAAGCGTATTGACATCTGCGATTCTCTTTCGAAACGTGAGGAAAATGATGCATTTTTGAAACGTATGATAACAGGCGACGAAAAATCGATCGTCTACAACAACGTCAAACGAAAAAGATCGTGATGAACCTGCTGAAAGCACTTGAAAAGCAGATATTCACCAAAGAAAGATTACGCTGTCAGTCTGGCGGGACTTTAAAGGTATTGTGTATTTTGAGCTGCTTGCAGGCAATCAAACCATTAATTCAGACGTATACTGTCGTCAACTGGATAAATTAAACGATGCCATCAAACAGAAACGTCGAGAATTGGTGAATCGCAAAGGTGTTGCGTTTCGCCATGATAACGCTAGACCACGTACAAGTTTGGTCATTCGTGAAAAATTGTTGCAGCTTGGATGGGATGTGTTACCACATCCACCATATTCGCCAGACCTGGCACCATCAGATTACCATTCGTTTCGTTCTTTGCAAAACGCCTTGAGTGGTAAAACCTTGACTGCTGATGAGGATATCAAATCGTTGGAATTGTTTTTTGCTGAAAAAGATAAGAACTTTTTTGAGCGCGGAATGATGAAGTTGCCTGAAAAATGGCAAAAGATAATCAAACAAAATGGACAATATATTGTTTGATAAAGTTTTTGTTTCCCATGAAAAATTCGCCTTTTAGTTATATAAAAAAAACGCAATTACTTTTTGGCCAACCCAATAAATAAATTCTCCAAAATTAAAATGTAATAAGATAAAAATGTTACATTAAGAAACAATATTCTTTCGCGTTATTTTCGTATCGTATCTTACAGGACTCCGCATAAACGGTCATTCGAAGCATCGCTCCGGCCACGGGTACGAGACCGCTTCCATTCTAAGTTCCGAATTGGAGACATCGACGTTTCTGGAATCCGACGACGACGCGAGCAGCCGTATTACGTCGACGACAGGTCGGCACACTAATATGAGCAGCACAATCGACCGGGGCACTTTAGGTAAGAGGGAAAGAGCTTAAAGAGAGATTACAGATCCCTCTGGGATCTTGCGTGAGAGGACGCAACGTTAAGCTCGCTCGCTTCGTCCGCGCACGCACACAGTGAAGCTTTCTTTCCTCACAGACCGGCGTCGGCCACAAAGAAGACGGCGGCATCGATTACCACCTATGTCTCGGACGTCGTCCTTTAGTAGTATCACCGACAGTACAATGTCTTTAAATATTATAACCGTCTCGCTGAACATGGACACCGTTAATTTCCTCGGTATTAGCATCGTCGGTCAAAGTAACAAAGGCGGAGATGGGGGAATATACGTTGGTTCAATAATGAAAGGGTCAGTATATCCTCCCCTCAGTGTATTCATTGATTTATTTCTTTATGCATTTCTGCACGTCTGCAAGTTTCTTTTTGTTATTTACAAATTCGAGTCGCACATCACTGGCACTCGAGGGATTATTAACGATCTCTGTATCAAATAATAGTAGGCACAGAGTAGATCCCGCAGTTTTGCCTACAAGATTTTAAGTCCAACAAATGGTACATATCGTGTACTGCAACTTTTGTCGTTTACATGATGAAATTTGTCTGATGAACAGGGGAGCGGTTGCTCTGGACGGGCGGATAGAACCCGGTGATATGATTCTCCAAGTCAACGACATCAATTTCGAAAATATGTCCAACGACGAAGCGGTGAGAGTGCTGCGTGAAGTAGTACAGAAGCCAGGGTACGTCGTTAATCGTTACTGTGTGTTTTTTTTTACAATATCGAGTTACGTTATTCATCTTTTATCTCTTTCGTAGACC